>NC_069503.1:1120501151-1120573651 GCF_027579735.1 Bombina bombina
AATCCAGTCCGTGAAATCTCGCACATGAAGCAAGAACATATTGCTAAGCAGTTAAAACAATTACAACCACAACAATTTAAGAATACGATTGATGCGATATTTGAGTTGTGATGTTGCAGTGAGGTTTTTTTTTTCCCCATGAGATTAGTTTATATGCTAGTTATTGAATCTAGACCTTGTGCTATATAAAATATATATTGATTATGTCATTTTTGTGTGGAAAGGGGAAGTGTCAGAGTTGGAAGAAATCTTTAAAGATATGAATAGAAATAATATGAACATAAATTTCACATACACATACAGTAAACAAAAAATTATCTTTCTTGATTTAGAAATAGAAGTAATCGATAATCAAATAGTTACGTCCACTCACTTTAAACAAGTAGATGCCAACAACTTCATACACTATAAGAAGAGGTGGAAAAATAATATTCCCAAGGGACAATACTTACGAATAAAGAGAAACTGCTCTAGGAATATAGACTATGAGAAACAAATTCTTGTTTTAGAACAAAAATTCAAGGAAAGAGGATATGATAATAAAGTTATGGATTTGGCAAAAGAAGAAGTAGATAAAGTAGATCAAAAAAATCTACTATCTTATAAAAACAAACAAAGTGACAATACAAATGAGAACAAATACGATACAATAGAAACAGCCTTCATTACAGATAACAATTGCAACAATAAATTAATAACATCTTACATAAACATTGGCACCTGGTCCAAACAGATCCCATAATAGGTGATAAAGTGCCTGAACACCCCAAGATAATATACAGAAGAGCAAAGAATTTAAAAAGTACTTTGGCCCAGAGTGAATTAAAACCAATAAAAGCATACAGTCAAGAGATAAATTTAGAAGGCAACAAGTTAATGGGTTTCTTCCCCTGTTTTGGGTTTAGATTATGCAAATATAGCAGCAAAATAAAAGAAATAGAAGTAAACAATTTCAAACTAAAAATTAAAGATACTATAAGATGCAAGGACAAAGGGGTCATTTACATTATTGAATGCTCATGTAAAAAATATTATATTGGGGAAATGACAAGAACCCTCCGAGAAAGGATCAGGGAACATCTTTCATGTATTGATAGGGGCAATCTTGATACACATGTATACTCACATTTTAGAGAAGTTCATAAAAATAACCTCAACCACTTTAGATTCTGGGGCTTATTAAAGGTTAAACAAAATTGGAGAGGAGGTAACCTAGAAAAACAAATTTTAAAATTAGAGACACAAATGATCTATAATATGGATACGCTATATCCAGTAGGACTGAATTCAGATCTTGATATTTTCCCTTTTATATAATCTGTTAGCATATTTTTTTTAATATTTTGTAATATCTATAACTGTTTGAACTTTATTTTTAATTCCAATTGTTGAATAGGCATTGAATATTTTTATTGGTTTCATATGTTATTAATTGAAATTAATAAACTGTGTCTGATGGTAAAATATGGACAAACATGACATAAGATTAAAGGATGACACATCCATCTTAAGAAGGGAACAAAGTCGAATATTCATCTATACCACCTTAAATTGACAAAACTTTGCATCCAATCAGGAGAATGAGAGGCGTTTAAAAAGCCAACAAGGTGACACAGGCTAACATGTCTTGATAAAGCCTAAGGGCGAAACGCGTTGACCTAGACATTTTGTCACTTTGTATCCTTTTTTATTGAAGGATTATACCTTATCCTGAGGAGTTCCCATTGGGAATGTGACACATCATTATCCGTTACAGCTTATGGAGACACTATCTGCTATCGATAGTCACTGTTTGTGACCCCAAAGTTGTCTGTACTATCAGTCACTGCAAAAGTCTCTATTTATCGAGTCACCGAAAGAGACCGCAAAGAACCACTTAGTCACTGATAGTGACCGCCAAGTAATTTAGTCACCGGGAGTGACCTCCAAGTGTGGAAAGTGCATAGAACCACTGGGAACATCCGCTCAGTGCACCTAGTCACTGGTAGTGACCGCCAAGTTTTACTACACTGACCCCAAGATTCTTCTGTTAAGGTAGATAGTACATGGATCTGAGATATACAGTGGGGCAAAAAAGTATTTAGTTAGCCACCAATTGTGCAAGTTCTCCCACTTAAGAAGATGAGAGAGGTCTGTAATTTTCATCATAATTATACCTCAACTATGAGAGACAAAATGTGGAAACAAATCCAGACAATCACATTGTCTGATTTGGAAATAATTTATTTGCAAATTCTGGTGGAAAATAAGTGTTTGGTCAATATCAAAAGTTCATCTCAATACTTTGTTATATATCTTTTGTTGGCAATGACAGAGGTCAAACATTTTCTGTAAGTCTTCACAAGGTTGTCACACACTGTTGCTAGTATGTTGGCCTATTCCTGCATGCAGATCTCCTCTAGAGCAGTGATGTTTTGGGGCTGTCGCTGGGCAACGCGGACTTTCAACTCCCTCCAAAGGTTTTCTATGGGGGTTGAGATCTGGAGACTGGCTAGGCCACTCCAGGACCTTGAAATGCTTCTTACAAAGCCACTCCTTTGTTGCCCGGACAGTGTGTTTGGGATAATTGTCATGCTGAAAGACCCAGCCATGTTTCATCTTCAATGCCCTTGCTGATGGAAGGAGGTTTGCACTCAAAATCTCACGATACATGGCCCCATTCATTCTTTCATGTACATGGATCATTCGTCCTGTTCCCTTTGCAGAGAAACAGCCCCAAAGCATGATGTTGCCACCCCCATGCTTCACAGTAAGTATGGTGTTCTTTGGTTGCAACTCAGCATTCTCTCTCCTCCAAACACGACAAGTTGTGTTTCTACCAAACAGTTCTACTTTGGTTTCATCTAACCATATGACATTCTCCCAATCTGTTTCTGGATCATCCAAATGCTCTCTAGCATACTTCAGACGGGCCTGGACATGTACTGGCTTAAGCAGGGGGACACGTCTGGCACTGCAGGATTTGAGTCCCTGGCGGCGTAGTGTGTTACTGATGGTAGCCTTTGTTACGTTAGTCCCAGCTCTCTGCAGGTCATTCACTAGGTCCCCCCATGTGGTTCTGGGATGTTTGCTCACCATTCTTGTGATCATTTTGACCCCACGGGGTGAGATCTTGCGTGGAGCCCCAGATCGAGGGAGATTATCAGTGGTCTTGTATGTCTTCCATTTTCAAATTATTGCTCCCACAGTTGATTTATTCACATCAAGCTGCTTGCCTATTGCAGATTCAGTCTTCCCAGCCTGGTGCAGGTCTACAATTTTGTTTCTGGTGTTCTTCGATAGCTCTTTGTTCTTCACCATAGTGGCATTTGGAGTGTGACTGTTTGAGGTTGTGGACAGGTGTCTTTTATACTGATAACAAGTTCAAACAGGTGCCTTTAATACAGGTAATGAGTGGAGGATAGAGGAGCCTTTTAAAGAAGAAGATACAGGTCTGTGAGAGCCAGAAATCTTGCTTGTTTGTAGGTGACCAAATACTTATTTTCCACCATAATATGCAAATAAATTATTTCCAAATCAGACAATGTGATTGTCTGGATTTGTTTCCACATTTTCTCTCTCATAGTTGAGGTATACCTATGATGAAAATTACAGGCCTCTCTCATCTTCTTAAGTTGGAGAACTTGCACAATTGGTGGCTGACTAAATACTTTTTTTGCCCTTGCAAAAGATATCCTACCAATCTGCATATCGGGGATCCCTGTGATACATTGTATCCATTTCATTGCTAGCAATTCATTTGTCTTCCAGTTATCTCTCATCACTACAGTATTATTTTAATACTGCTACATTAAGCAACTTCACGTTCTCCCTGAGTGACGTCAGAGGGGTCACGTCAGTTCAATATAAAAGGCCGCATCCAGGTCAAGGTCGGTAATGCCAAAAAGCTGTTTGCAAGCCGTAATACTGATCTCCTAAGGTAATATTTTCCCATTAAGTCACATAGGATTATAGATGTAATAACATCCTACATCTAAAGGTACCTTTATTTGACTTTTCATGCCTCTACCGTTTATCTGAAGTACCGTAGTCCTTGGCATCATTTTTTTTTATTCATTTTATACCTTTTTTGCAAGCATTGCTATTATCATCTCTTAGACACGCTATTATATATTGTTATAAGGAGCTATTTTATGTGCAAGGGAGACGTCTCTTTTATGTTTTATGATTGTATTATTAAATCGTATACATTTAGAATTTAACCACCTGTAAATTTATCTTTTGTTATTTGTCTATATCCAGTCATTGATTATAATTATATTTATACACTCTCCTACACAGGTATTTATTTATACACTTTAATTATTCACTTATTAGATCCGTGCTTTTAGGGGAAAATCTGAGTGTAGCAGGATCTTTTTTCCTATAGCGTTTTAACTCTCCTTTTTTTCCAATTATTCTCCTCCCTCAAAGGTGATTTATTTCACCGAAGTTATAAGCAGCTTTAGGATGGAAGATGATATATTTATGTGGAGGGACAAAACACTTAAAGAAATTTCTGAAAAAGAAAATTATGACACACATATTGAGTACTGTGATTTGAATACAGTTATGGGAGAATTAGACAGAAACTTAACGAGTGAACTTAAACAAAAAACAGAGCTGCATTTTTTAGATAAATATATCACACTGGGGATAATACAGAGAGGGCTTAGATTTAAAAATAATTGCACCTTTGAATTAAAAGAGAATTTAAAGAAAGAATTGGATGAGGCACTAGACACTGACACTTATGAACATTTTTAAAAAATCACGTGAAAATTCATTAGAATTGATTGAGAAAAATATTGTATCACTAAACAATTATCAGATAAAAAAGAGCACCAAGAATATAAAACCAGACAAAGAGAAATTATGGTTAAATTAACTGCCTTAAATAATGATCTACAAGAAGTAAAATGGAGAAAACTTAATAAAGACAAAGACGATTATTCAGAGCTAGAGGGCACACGACAAACTGAAAATGATAATATGGAAACACATCACACAGAAAATAGCACCAATAATATAAATACCCCACAACAGAGAGAGAAACCTAACCACAGACCTAGATCAAGCTCTAATAACAGATCATACACCAAATATCCACCACAAAACCACTACGAGCCCAGGACACATAATAGATTTGCTCATGATAACAAATTTAAACACAATCATAATAAAGAGAATCAAATGCATAATAAAAGATTCACATCCTCAGATAACCAATACTATGAAACCAAGGAGGGATTTGAACAAAGAGATTATAATAGATATAATGATTGGACACACTCAGATAATAAATATAATGACTTGACACATTTAGAAAATCAGAGACAATACTATGATTCACCAGGGACACACTGGGAAAAACCCAGATACTATAGATCACATAATTCCAACTACACATATAGGAATGAAAGACACAATAGGGATTGGAGGATTAAGACAACTAATCGGTTCCAATCACTAAAGGAAGAAAACCATAAAGCAAATGATAATAATATTTTAGAGATGCATCATCAAACACCAGGAACCTTCAAAAATATATAACACAACAACGACCCACCTCTAAGAAAAAGAACCAGAGAGGGGTTAGAGGAGGCAGAAAGGGAAAGAGACATGAAACGAATTAAATAGCACCTACAATTGGGATCTTTAATATCAGTGATAAAATCCTTAATGAGGAAGAGAAAAGAGTCCTTAATTTAGGCCTTAATTTTGCCCCAACTGCCACAACTCAATAAATTTAATACTCACATTAATGTTAGCCAATTTGTAAGGAAACTCACATTAAAAATATATTTTCTTAAAAATCCAATAGAGAGGAATTGACTATAACCTACACAAACAGAGCCCAGTCCCGATACCCCAATGTTCAAATATTCAGGATTGAAACCTAAGTCCACCTGTTATCCCACTAGTGAAAAAGGGAGGAATTTAGAATTGTTTGAAAAACTAGTACAAAGGGATATCAAACAAGCTAATATTAAAAATATATCAAAAAATAATTTAACATATAGGGAAAGAATGGTATTAAAGGATCTTCAAGAAGACCACAACATAATCATTAAACCTGCGGACAAGGGGGGAGATGATGTGGTAATGAATAGATCACAATACACGAAGGAAGCATATAGATTACTGGGAGATTCCGATACTTATGAAGAACTCGCTCTGGATCCAACAAGAAAATTTTCCCTCAGATTATTAAAACTTTTGGATGAGGCAAAAACAAAAAATATTTTTTTTTTTTTTTTTAAACAATTTTTATTGAGATTATTGGCAAAAGTAACAACTTAAATAATGTTCATTCACAATGACAGATGATTTACATAGTACAAAAAACAGAGAATACAAGAGTAAACAATACAGGTAGTGGGAGATAGGATCTATTTGTGTACTGAAATTGGAAGTCGTAGGAGAGGCTAGTTGTGAGTTATGAATTTTCTGGGCACTTCTCTATAGATCATCGTATAGCTCCCTCTAGGGATATGTGAATGAACTTCGCAGAAAGAAATCTCCTTTTATAATATGGGATAATTTTAGTATGAAATAAAATGAAAAATAAAGCATAAAGGGTAAACAGCGGGCAAGAGCCGCTTTAATATTAATGGGAGGGGAGGGGAAGGTGGGGGCATGTCCAGAGTTATGTTAATGTGACGTGATCTGGTGAATATGTGGAAATAATTTACAGCCCAGGCCTGAAGGTTGATTATGAAAGTCTATAAACAAGCTCCTATCGTAGGTGGGAGACTCAAAGAGAATCTCAAATAAGAGTTAGAGAGGGGATACAGCTAAAATGGCCTGGGAAGAGATAACACGATGGGACTGCTGGATTAAGGGAGAGCTATGGGCTATACTGAGGAGTAGGCAGTTCTACGTTATATGGTAAAGTAAGGGGGTAGTAGTGCGTAGAGTTACATCACTGAGAGTTTCATTATGTAGTGGGAATCAAATATCGGCTGATAGAATTAGCTGTAGAAGGGCCTATATATGTGGGGTAAAAGTATCTCCTCACACTTTAGAAGGGAAAAGAATGTTAACCTAGACCTGCTAGGTATGTAACCATATATATGAGGGACTGTTACATCAATGATAGCTATTAGTAATCTCTTTCTATACTTAAGTCTGGTATTAGCGTGAGCTATTGATAGATAGGAAGTTAGTTTAGAAAGGATAATGTTATAGGGTCACTAGTACTATTATACTTATAGAAATGATAAGGCAGAAAGAGCAACGCCATGGTGTATAGGGTGGCAGAGCTGGTTACAATAGGTGAGTCAAATGCATTTCCAAAGTATCAAAGTTTGAACACAAACATAACTGGGGCCAATATAACCAACAGTGAGACATTATGAATGTAAAGAGAATAGCAGGAGGGTCAAATGGCGATGTGAAGTTGTCGCGTAGCTTGACCTTTATGTAAACAGTAGACATATGATTATGGAAACAATAACAAACAGTAAAACAGCCTAACAAAAGCTCATGTCCAAGTAGTAATTAATTTAGACAGACAGGCAGTCATATTGGTAACAGGTACTGAGGGATATTGTCTGCTACAGCTGTTAAACTAGGTATATGTGATCTTGATAGAGTTAAGATCAGTAGGATATAGAAAATAACCAATGTTCCTGTGTTTGTGGGTGTAAAGCATTTTCAGTAAATGTATGTACTCCCAGACAATTATTATCTTGGCTACAACAAAACATGCAGTCATGACTTAATATTCGTGTATAACAGTAATAATATCAGAATCAGGTATCAAGCCTTATTAATACATCTTACCCGCTGTCTGAGTTGATGGGAGAAATATGTCAATGTTATATTTTACATGAAAGAACTATTTGGTCCTCAACTAGTTAACCCTCGCTCTTCCCCCCACACTATAAGCCTTTGGCACATTTAAGTATATAGCAAATAATATCAGGCATTAAGCAACTCAGCTAACATAGATAGCATAAGATATATGGAAGCTCATCACAAAAGTTTAGGAAAAGCAGATCCTATGCACGCTAGTGGAAACTTAAGTATCACAGTATAGTCCTCTTCGTAGCAAGCCCTAGGAACATTTTAAACTTTAAGTAAAGGTAACCGTGTAACAAAACATAATAAGGGGCAAAGTACTATATATATGGCTGAAGCATAAGTCGCATCGGGTGGTCATAAGAATAGTGTCTGAACTGACCGCTGATACAAGTGCTTGCCTGGAAGCGCTACTAGCCGACTCCTCTCCTGGAACAGATTGGAGGCTGGTATTGATAAGGATCAGGCGCACGACTAGACACAGTGAGCTGGGAGGTCAAGAGTCTTTTTAGCCAGAGGTAAGACAAAAAATATTTTAAATGAAAAAGAACATAGTTTTTTATCACCAAAATCTGTTAAAATTCCAATTTTTTATTACCTCTCGAAGGTACACAAAAGTCTAACTAGCCCCCCAGCGAGACCTATAATCTCCGGTATAGACTCCTTAACATCTAATTTGTCAAAATACATAGATGAATTCCTCCAAACTTATGGAAAAAAAACTCCTCTCCTATCTGAAAGAAACCACAGAGATTTTACAAATCTTAAATCAAACAAAATGGGAACATAATTACAGTCTGGTGATCTGTGATGTCACATCTCTGTATACAATTATAAATCATGAGATAGGTCTTCACTCAGTAGATAACTATTTAGAAAAAGACACCTCTCTGCTAAAAAAACAGAATGATTTTATACTGGAAGGCATTAAGTTCATTTTGAACAAAAATTATTTTTCTTTTGAGGGTAAATTTTACTTACAGAAGACAGGGACAGCTATGGGCACAAGATTTGCACCCAGCTATGATAATCTCTTTATGGGATATTGGGAGGATTCTTTCTTACCTCAGCATAGACTGGGTGCAAATATTGTGCTATATAAAATATATATTGATGATGTCAATTTTGCGTAGAAAGGGGAAGTGTCAGAGTTGGAAGAGATCTTTGAAGATATGAATAGAAATAATATGAACATAATTTTCACATACACATACAGTAAACAAAAAAATATCTTTCTTGATTTAGAAATAGAAGTAATCGATAATCAAATAGTTACGTCCACTTACTTTAAACAAGTTGATGCCAACAACTTCATACACTATAAGAGTTGCCATCTGGAGAGGTGGAAAAATAATATTCCCAAGGGACAATACTTACGAATAAAGAGAAACTGCTCTAGGAATATAGACTATGAGAAACAAATTCTTGTTTTAAAACAAAAATTCAAGCAAAGAGGATATGATAATAAAGTTATGGATTTGGCAAAAGAAGAAGTAGATAAAGTAGATTAAAAAAATCATCTATCTTATAAAAACAAACAAAGTGACAATACAAATGAGAACAAATATGATACAATAGAAACAGCCTTCATTACAGATAACAATTGCAACAATAAATTAATTAATAACATCTTACATAAACATCGGCACCTGGTCCAAACAGATCCCATAATAGGTGATAAAGTGCCTGAACACCCCAAGATAATATACAGAAGAGCAAAGAATTTAAAAAGTACTTAGGCCCAGAGTGAATTAAAACCAATAAAAGCATGCAGTCAAGAGATAAATTTAGAAGACAACAAGTTAATGGGTTTCTTCCCCTGTTTTGGGTTTAGATTATGCAAATATAGCAGCAAAATAAAAGAAATAGAAGTAAACAATTTCAAACTAAAAATTAAAGATACTATAAGATGCCAGGACAAAGGGGTCATTTACATTATTGAATGCTCATGTAAAAAATATTATATGGGGGAAATGACAATGACCCTCCGAGAAAGGATCAGGGAGCATCTTTCATGTATTGATAGGGGCAATCTTGATACACATTTATACTCACACATTTTAGAGAGGTTCATAAAAATAACCTCAAACACCTCTTCTGGGGCTTATTAAAGGTTAAACAAAATTGGAGAGGAGGTAACCTAGAAAAACAACTTTTAAAATTAGAGGCACAAATGATCTATAATATGGGTACGCTATATCCAGTAGGACTGAATTCAGATCTTCATATTTTCCCTTTTATATAATCTGTTAGCATATTTTTTTTAATATTTTGTAATACCTATAACTGTTTGAACTTTATTTTTAATTCCAATTGTTGAATAGGCATTGAATATTTCTATTGGTTTCATATGTTATTAATTGAAATTAATAAACTATGTGTCTGATGGTAAAATATGGACAAACATGACATAAGATTAAAGGATGACACATCCACCTTAAGATGGGTACAAAGTCGAATATTCATCTATACCACCTTAAATTGACAAAACTTTGCATCCAATCAGGAGAACAAGAGGCGTTTAAAAGCCAAGGTGACACAGGCAAACATGTCTTGACAAAGCCTAAGGGCGAAACGCATTGATCTAGACATTTTGTCACCTTTTTATCCTGTTTTATTGAAGGATTATACCTTATCCTGAGGAGTTCCCATTGGGAACATGACACATTATTATCCGTTACAGCTTATGGAGACATTATCTGCTATCGATAGTCACTGTTTGTGACCGCAAAGTTGTCTGTACTATCAATCACTGCAAAAGTCTCTATTTATCGAGTCACTGATAGTGACCACAAAGAACCATTTAGTCACTGATAGTGACCGCCAAGTAACTTAGTCACCAGGAGTGACCGCCAAGTGTGGAAAGTGCATCGAACCACTGGGAACATCCGCTCAGTGCACCTAGTCACTGGTAGTGACCGCCAAGTTTTACTACACTGACCCCAAGATTCTTCTGTTAAGGAAGAGAGTACACAGATCTGAGAAATATCTTCCAAAATATATCCTACCAATCTGCATATCAGGGATCCCTGTGATACATTGTATCCATTTCATTGCTAGCAATTCATTTGTCTTCCAGTTATCTATCATCGCTACAGTACTATTTTAATACTGCTACATTAAGCAACTTCACGTTCTCCCTGAGTGATGTCAGAGGCGTCAAGTCAGTTGAATATAAAAGGCCGCATCCAGGTCAAGGTTGGTAATGCCAAAAAGCTGTTTGCAAGCCGTAAGACTGATCTCCTAAGGTAATATTTTCCTATTAAGTCACATAGGATTATAAATTTAATGACATCCTACATCTAAAGGTACCTTTATTTGACTTTTCATGCCTCTTCAGTTTATCTGAAGTACCGTAGTCCTTGGCATCGTTGTTTTTTTATTCATTTTATACCTTTTTTGCAAGCATTGCTATTAGCATCTCTTAGACACGCTATTATATATTGTTATAACGAGCTACTTTATGTGCAAGGGAGACGTCCCTTTTATGCTTTATGATTGTGTTATTAAATCGTATACATTTAGAATTTAACCACATGTAATTTATCTTTTGTTATTTGTCTATATCCAGTCATTGATAATAATTATATTTATACACTCGCCTACACAGGTTTTTATTTATACATTTTAATTAATCACTTATTAGATCCGTGCTTTTAGCGCTCACTTTTTCTTTTATATTTATTTATTACCATTTGTTTTTCTTTGAGGGGAAAATCTGAGTGTAGCAGGATCTTTTTTCCTATAGCGCTTTAACTCTCCTTTTTTTCCAATGAATCTAGACCAATCACAGGTAAAGATGGATCCACCGTATAAGCATTGCGAAACAACAAATCTTGTGATGCTAATTTTCTTCTAAAAACTACTGAGTTACTTAAAGGGACATTAATCACTTTGAGATGTTAATATAAAATGATAAATCGTATATATAAAAAAATTCTACAAATTACTTCCATTATTTATTTTGTCACCTTTTCCTGTAATTCCATTGTGAAATTTTGAGCTTTTCTTTTCCTGTTAGAAATGGAAGTGCAGAACACTTATATTCCACACAGCAATTGGCTGCACACTCTAGTGACCTATTTATAACTGTCCTTAATTGGCCACAACAGAGAAAGTAACCTAAGTTACAACATGGCAGCTCCCATTGTTTTAGAGACACTAAGGGACCGATTTATCATCGGTCTGTCCGACATGATCCGCTCAGCGGATTATGTCCGACAGAGATCGATGAATGCCAACAGCATACGCTGACGGCATTTATCATTGCACAAGCAGTTCTTGTGAACTGCTTATGCAATGCCACCCCCTGCAGATTTGCAGCCAATCGGACGCTAGCAAGGGGTGTCAATCAGCCAGATCGTATAGGATTAGGCGGATTGATGTCCGCAGCCTCAGAGCAGGTGGACCAGTTATGGAGCAGCGGTCTTAAGACCGCTGCTTTATAACTGCTGTTTCTGGCGAGCTGGAAGGCCCCTAAAACTTTACACTTATTTGTCACTATTTAAACAAACAGTAAAACTTTAAAAAATACATCTACATGTTATTCGCAAACTAATATTTTCCTTGATTGCATTTCTATCTAGCATTTATTAAGTGTTCAATGTCCCTTTAAGACCAAATGAAAATGGGAGTACCGTTACCCTTAGCAACTGGCGAAATGATCACACATATTATAAGGAAGAATATAAATGTGCAGCAAAAAGGAAGTCAGAGGTAGTTTACACTAGCTATGCTTTCCGGTTCAATTTTAATGTTATTAATGCACACAAGGCTAGATTACAAGTGGTGCGGTATTTATTTTATTTGGGTAAGTGAAAACACTGCTTGCATTAAGCTTTTTGCACTGTTCAGGTTGCACTGGTATAACAAGTTAAAAAAAAAAACGTATTTTGCGCTAGCGTTAACCCGAAAAAAAACTAATTTTTCACTTGCGCGTTCATGTATTACTCCATAGAGATCAATAGAGAAAAAAAAGTGGGAAAAAAACAGCCGAGATCGCCTTTTCACATTTCCCATAGAAGTCAATGGAAAACAAAATTAAAAATAAGTAAATAAAATACCCATAACGCATGCAACATAGCATATTCACATTAGTAAATGTGAAATATTTACAGTAAATACAGTGTAAAAATCTTTATTAAAAAAAGAATATTGCATAAATATGTTTTATTATATTTTTATCTGCTTAATGGCAAAGGGATATAATGCACTTTGGGAAAACAGTTAAACACAGCTCTGAGATTGCAGTAAGGATTGAATCATAAAAGGAGATTGCACTGGCGCAATCAAGATTTTGCCCCAGTTGTAATCTCAGCGGAATGAAAAATGCTTGCAAAAAACACAATATCGCTAGCGCAAAACTGTTTGTACCTCACTTGTAATCTAGCCCACAGTGTTTCATTTTAGTGATTAAAAGTAGCGTGTTTTTAATAATCCTGTTACACATCCCTATCATTTCTGGGAAATTTCTTTATTGATCAATATGTTTTTTGAAAATTACTGAAAAATATAACTGCACTTTGCTAATAATATTTAAAGTTTCATGATGACATTAAGTTGAATGATATTTTATCTTTATTTTAAACACCTTACAAAATATGATTTTATCCAACTGTCATTTGCTTATGCAAGAATGGCATAAAATTGCTTAATGGTTTCTCAGATGTCTGTCTGTGGTTTTAAATGCCAGCACGCTAACCTTGAAACGATTGCTGGCAGAACATAAAAACTGGCATTTTAGCATAGGTGGCTCTGTACCTTTAGTAAAGAGAGAATGAAACTTCTTTTATAGCTGCCTATTAAAGAGTTTGGAAAAAGAAAGAAGCTGAAAGTTGGTTCTTTGTTTAGTGAATTCTTAACCCTTTATGGCATATGATACAATGGGGCATATGTATCAAGCTCTGAATGGAGCTTGATGCCCCGTGTTTCTGGCGAGCCTGCAGGCTCGCCAGAAACAGCAGTTATGAAGCAGCGGTCACAAAGACATCGCCGGAAATCAACCCGATCGAGTACGGTCGGGTTGATTGACACCCCCCTGCTGGCGGCCTATTGGCCGCGAGTCTGCAGGGGGCGGCGTTGCACCAGCAGCTCTTGTGAGCTTCTGGTGCAATGCTGAATACGGCGAGCGTATTGCTCGCCGTATTCAGCGAGGTCTGTCGGACCTGATCCGCACTGTCGGATCAGGTCCGACAGACCTTGATAACTAGAGGCCCATATATCTTCACAACCCCATTTTTATGCTTGGTCTGAAAATTTCTGAAGTAATATATAACAAGATAGCTGATTTTTTTGGCAAAGTGAGTAAAATGTGTGCATACTTTATTCCTGATTGTCAACAAACTTGAAAGTGTTGTAAAAAATAATAACACACACTCTCATACAATAAACACACCCTCATACCACACACATACGGCACACACTCTCATACACCACATTCTCTCATACAATACACACACTCTCATACAACACACACCACACACACTCTCATACAACACACACATACACTCTCATACAATACACACACACCCTTTCATACAATACACACACACCCTTTCATACAATACACACACTCTCATACAACGCACACCACACACACTCTCATACAACACACACATACACTCTCATACAATACACACACACCCTTTCATACAATACACACACACCCTTTCATACAATACACACACTCTCATACAACGCACACCACACACACTCTCATACAACACACACATACACTCTCATACAATACACACACACCCTTTCATACAATTCACACACACCCTTTCATACAATACACACACTCTCATACAACGCACACCACACACACTCTCATAGGACAAACAAATACACTCTCATACAATACACACACACACTCTCATACAACACAAACCCTCTCATACAATACACACACACACTCTCATACAACATACATACCACACACACTCTCATACAATACACACACTTTCATGCAAAACACACCACACACACTCTCATACAACACACACACACTCTCATACAATACACACACACTCTCATACAACACACACACACACACATACAATATACACACACACTTATACAACACACACACTATCGTACAATACACACAATATCATGCAACACACACCCCTTACTCTCATATAACACAAATACCACGCATACTTTCATGCAATACGCACACTCTCATACAACACACACACACTCATACAATACACACACACTCTCATACAACACATACACACTCATACAATATACACACACACACTTATACAACACACACACTATCATACAATACACACAATATCATGCAACACACACCACATACTCTCATATAACACAAATACCACACATACTTTCATGCAATACGCACACTCTCATGCAACACACACACCACACACACTATCATACAACGCACACACTCTCATACAACACACACACACTCATACAACACACACACCAAAGACTTTCATACAACACACACACTCATACAACAAACACCTTAAACACTCTCATTCAACACACTTACACTCTCATACAACACACACTCTCATACAATACACACACTATCATGTAACACAAACCACACATTCTCATATAACACAAATACCACACACACTTTCATGCAATACACACACTATTATGCAACACACACCACACACACTCTCATACAACACACACAAACACTCTAATGCAACACATACACACTCTCATACAACACACACAAACACTCTCATGCAACACATACACACTCTCATACAATACACACTCTCATACAACACACATGCACTCTCATACAACAGACACCAAAGACTTTCATACAACACACTCATACAACAAACAAACACACTCTCATACAACACACACATCCACCATTTTCATACAACACACACACACTGATACAGCAAACACACACACACACACTCTCATATAACACACATACTCATACAACAAACACATGCACTAATATAACAAACACACCACACACTCTTATACAACACACACACACGTATGCCATACACTTTTATACAACACACACAAGTCATGACCTAAAAAAACATGGTGTTGTGACCCAGTAATGGGTCACGACTCGTGGTTTGAAGAACCCTGCTTTATGGGATATAATTGTATGTATTAACTTGTATAAAACACCATCTGCCTAGAAAGATAGATGAGAGATAGATAAATAGATGATAGATATAGATAGATAAAAAGATAGATAAAAAGAAAGAAAGAAAGAAAGAAAGAAAGAAAGAAAGAAAGAAAGAAAGAAAGAAAGAAAGAAAGAAAGAAAGAAAGAAAGAAAGAAAGAAAGAAAGAAATGCATATTATGTACTTTGAAAGCCAAAAAGGAATTATAGGGAGATAATTAACCACTAAACCAAAGGTCTGCTGGTTTATAAATGCCAGCACAACTACTATAAAGGGTTATAATCCTATAAAACACAGCTTCCTGGAATGTCTTTATCTCCTTTCACCTATCATGTTGTTGCCTTTCACAAATGAAAGCTCTCTTGCAGCATATCAGTCAGATCCTCTCGGGAAAAAAAGTCTCAAATACTCTCATTGCATTTAGAGTGACAAAGCCCTAAATAATTTGCAAATGCAAAACCAACAGGTAAAAGGTGTGAGACTAGAAATGAACAAAACAAGGGGTTATTGAATGCTATTAACCTATGCAGCACTATTGTAAGCAATGGGACAAAAAGTACATACATGGAATATGGTGCTGATTCGTCATCATATATAAAAATTAAAAACTCATGTTTTTCAATTTAACTTTTAGAAGGTTTTCATAAGAAATTGGATGCTATTATACAGTTTTTACTTTTATTAACTTTTATATGGATTTCAAACAATGATACATATAATTTGCAATGTGTCTCCATATGTGTGAATTATAGGTCACATTAACTTATTATATTTCTTTTTTAAATAAGAATCAAAGTAAATGAATGGCTTTAACAGGAGCCCATTGCAGCGGTACACATGTGCTCATAAGGGGCTAGATTACAAGTGGAGCGCTAAATTATTGCGTGCCCGCAAACAATCAAAATTCCCAGTTTGCGAATGCACAATAATTAACCAACCATTACAAGTGGCTGGTTATTGATACCATGAGCTTGTGGCAGCAATTAGTGTTTATAAAATTAACCAAGATCAGATCTCTGTATAATGTTATAAATGTCCACAAAATGCCCCCAAAAATAAGTGTGATATATATATATTTTTTTAAATAAAGATAGTGGCATCTTTTTTTTTATATATAAAATAACTGCAAAAAGCAGTTTTTGTGAACTAAAGGGAGCGGGTGGGGAGTGTTAGAAAAAAAATGGCACTTTAAAAAATCCAAGCCAATATGGCATGCAAAAAAGCAATACAATTAGCCAAAAATTTAAAATGAATGGCACTTAAGATTTTAAAATGGCACTTAAAATTTTAAAAAAATCCAAGCCAATATCGTTAAATAAAAAATGTAGGGCATTTAAAATATTCAAAGGAAATAGTACAGACTCAACATACCATATTTATAAGGAATGTAACAAAGCATGCAAAAAAGCAATCAAATTAGCCAAAATGGAAAATGAAAGATTAATTGCAAAGGATTCTAACCCTAAAAGTTTTTTAAAGTACATAAATAGAAGAAAATCTAAGAAGGACAATGAGAGGGAGAAGACTGAGGTACTAAACCAGTTCTTTTCTTCAGTATACACAAAAGAGCAACTAGTGGAGGATACTTTGGAACAAACTAGAACATGCCAGCCCATACCATTAACTGGGTTATGTCTAGAGGATATCAGGAAATAAATGGATACACCTAAGGGTGTTAAGGGAATTTAGCACTGTTATAGACAACATCTACCATCAATTTTTCAAGACTTATTATCCTCAGGCATATTACCCCAGGATTGGCGTGAAGCTGATGTGGTGCCACTCTTCAAAAAGGGAAGCAAGGATGATCAAGTAAGGTATAGACTAGTTAGTCTGATATCAATAGTGGGAACATTTTTGAAGGGTTTATAATTGATTATATTGATGATCATATTTGTGTAACAAAGTTTATGAGTTCAAATCAGCATGGTTTTAGGAGAAATAGATCATGTCAAACTAATTTAATTAGATTCTTCGAGGATGTAAGTAAAAATATAGATAAAGTGGAATCAGTTGATGTGAAATACTTAGATTATGCAAAGGTGTTTGATACAGTGCCACATGAGAGATTATTGCACAAAATGAAGGGACTGGGAATAGCTGGAAATGTTAGCTCATGGTTAAATAACTGTATAAAAGATAGAGAGCAATGAGTAGTAGTGAATGCATCATATTCAGATTGGACAAAGGTAATCAGTTGAGTCCCCCAGGGATCACTCAGTACTTGGCCCTGTTCTTTTTAATATTTTTATTAATGATATCTCTATTTTTGCAGATGATACTAAGTTACTGTAAGTAAGGTCATTAGGTCAGAGCAGGATGAACTTTTGTTACAAAGGGATCTGCAAAAATTAGAAGAATGGGCAGATAAATGGAAAATGAGATTTAATAGGTGAAAATGCAAGGTTCTACATTTTGATAATAAAAATAAGCAGGCAATGCATTATTTAAATTGGACAAGGCTTAGCCAAACAGAGGAGGAAATGGATGTGGTAGTAGTAATAGATAACAAGCTAAAGATGGGGGCAAAATGCAGGGCAAGCGGCTTCAAAGGTTAATAAGATACAAGCATGTATTAAAAGAAGCATTGATTCAAGGGAGAAAAGCATAATTATTTCACTATATAAATTCCTGGTAAGACCTCACCTTGAGTATGGAGTGCAGTTCTGGGGACTGATCGCAAAAAAAGATATTGCAGAACTAGAAAAAGTTCAGAGAAAGGCCACAAAGCTAATAAGGGGAATGGAGAATTTAAGCTATGAGAAGAAGCTAGACAAACTGGGTCTGTTTTCTCTAGAAAAAAAGGTGCTTGAAAGGTGACATGATTACTTTATATACATATATTCAAGGCCCATATACAGAGATGGCAGAATCTCTGTTTATTCCAAGAAAATTATTAGTGACAAGAGGTCACAATTTAAGGTTGGAGGAAAGTAGATTTAATCTCCTGCAACGGAAACATTTTTTCACTGTAAGAGCAATAAAATTGTGTAACTCATTACCAAAGGAGGTAGTGAATGCCTATACCCTAAATACATTTAAAATAGTTTGTATACATTTCTGGCTAGAATAAAAATTCATGGATATGATTGCTTGTATTAAATGCGTCACCTTTTAGTGGGATTAATTTAAGCTCAACTGGAGCTTTTTTTGTAGGTATTTTAGATTTGTATAAATTGAACTCGCTGGACTTCGGTCTTTTTTCAATCTCATCTACTATGTTACTATCGGCTAGATTACGAGTTTTTGTGCTATAACGGGTGCATAAATAACGCAATAAAATAAGCGGTACCACACTTTCCATAGCGCTGCCATTAGGAGTTACTGAAAAATGTCCTTGTGCTGTGCGTTATGGTGCGTTAAAGGGACACTAACCCAAATTTTTTCTTTCATGATTCAGGTAGAGAATACAGTTTTAAATAACATTCCAGTTTACTTTATCTAATTTGCTTAATTCTTTAGATATCCATTGTTGAAGAAATAGCAATGCACATGGGTGAGCCAATCACATGAGGCATCTATATGCAGCCACCAATCAGAAGCTACTGAGCATATCTAGATATGCTTTTCAGCACAGGATATCAAGAGAATGAAGTAAACTAGATAATAGACGTAAATTAGAAAGTTGCTTAAAATTGCATGCTCTTTCTAAATCATAAAATAAGAAATTTGGGTTTCATGTCCCTTTAAGCTCCATACCGCACAAAAGCCAAGGGTTGAGTTTACGTGCTCGTGCACGCTTTCCCCTATAGATACTAATGGGGAGAGAGTGTTAGGAAAAAACTAACACCTGTGACCGCGGAATGGCAAATCGCTGTAACGCAACCCTATTGATGTCTATGGGGAAAAACCTAACACCCTAACATAAACCCCTAGTCTAAACACCCCTAATCTGCCGCCACCGACAACACTAAATAAAGTTATTAACCCCTAAACTGCCGTCCCTGCATTGCTAACACCTAAATAAACCTATTAACCCCTAAACTGCTGGCCCCCCACATCGCTAATGCTATAATACAACTATTAACTAAATCACTGGCCCCCGAATTTGACGACACCTAAATAAAGTTTATAACCTCTAATCTGCCGCTCCATGACATCACCGACACTAAATAAACCTATTAACCCCCACATCATAACTAATAAACGAAACCTATTAACCCCTAAACCGCCAGGTCCCCACAATGTAACTAATAAATGAAAGATATTAACCCCTAAACCACAGACCCCCCATATCGCAAAACAATACATTAAACTATTAACCCCTAAACCTAACACACCCTAACTTTAAATTAAAAGTTATAATATAACTATCTTTAAATAAATAAAAATTTACCTGTGGAAAAAAAAACAACAACATAACATTAAACTATAAATTAACCTAACATTACTATTCTTATAAAATTTAAAAAAAATACCAAATAAAAACATAAATTCCAAATTTAAATAAACCTAATACTGCGAAAAAAACAAAAAAATCTTACATTACAAAAAATAATAAACACTAAAAATACGAAAAATAAAAACTCTAAGATTACAAAAAATAATAAACGTAATTATCAAAAATAAATACAATTACACCTAATCTAATAGCCCTATAAAAATAAAAAAACAAAACAAAATAACCCCCCCCCCCTTTAAACTAACAATAAACTACCAATATCCCTTAACCCCTTAACGACCATCGCCGTACCCTGTACATAGCTGCAGTCCTGGGCTTCTCTCTGCCTCGATCTCGCTCAAAATAGCGAGACTGCGCTATTTCTGCATGCCCCACGAGTGGGGCACTGCAGAAATAGACTTGCAGAGTTGTCGATACAGAGAGGGTCACTCTGTGGCCCTCTCTGCATCGCACTGCAGTGGGGCCGATTGTTGGTGGGTGGGAGTGTAATGAGAGAGGCGGGTGGGCGGCCCATTGCTGGAGGAGGTGGGAGGAGGGTGGAAGTGGGTGGGACTGCTCGACCACGCTACAGAGAAGTAAAAAAAATAAAAAATAAAAAAATGTGTCATTGACGGTAACGGAGGGAGGAGGGTGGAGGTTCAATGGCAGACAATGCAGCAAACTAGGTAATGTCAGACAAGATGGTGGCAAATAGGTAGAGGGGGAGGGTTAGAGAGCTTTTTTGGGGGGATCAGGGAGTTTGGGGGGTTAAGGGGGACCTACACTTAAAAAAAATATATATAAACAAAAGGTTTTTATTTTCACACTGGGAGGCTTTCTGCTAGTACTTAATATGGTGGTGACAATTGTAATGTGAGGGGGGGATAGATCTGTTTGTGGGGGGTCAGGGAGGGATCAGGGGGTGTGATGTGTCAGGTGGGAGGCTGATCTCTACACTAAAGCTAAAATTAACCCTGCAAGCTACCTAATCAACCCCTTCACTGCTGGGCATAATACAAGTATGGTGCACAGTGGCATTTAGCGGCATTCTAATTACCAAGAAGCAATACCACAGCATATATGTCTGCTATTTCTGAACAAAGGGGAGCCCAGAGAAGCATTTACAACCATTTGTGCCATAATTGCACAAGCTGTTTGTAAATAATTTCAATGAGAAACCTAAAATTTTTAAAAAGTTAGTGTTTTTTCTTATTTAATCGCATTTGGCGGTGAAATGGTGGCATGAAATATACCAAAATGGGCCTAGATAAATACTTTGAGTTGTCTGCTAAAAAAATAAATATAGTTTTGATAGATAAATATAAAAAGGCTCTATTTCTGTTTAAATGTAGTGATGGCAAATATGCTAAAAATGCTCTGGTCTTTTAGGGAAGTTTTTGTCTGAAATGCCCGGTCCTTAAGGGGTTAAAATAGCCTTTTGTAGGACATTGCCCTAAGCTAAACATCTCTTTTACATTACAATTTTATAAAGTCCCACCTAAAAGTAAAACCCCCACCCAACCAACCCCCAAAATAAAAAAAACCTAAGTCTACCCTAAAGGGGCATTTGTATAGGCCTTGCCCTTAAAAGGGCATTCAGCTCTTTTACTGCCCTTAATAGGACATTCAGCTCTTTTACACTGCCCAAACACTAACCCCAGAATATCTACTCACAGTTCCTGAAGTCCGGTTATCCATCCTCATCTATGCGACGAGAAGTCTTCATCCAGGGGGTATCTAAAAAACAAGACAGGAATTTAAAGTCAGAAATTTTATAACGTGTAAAAGTACACATGTAGTTTATTTATTTCAATGTGGGTGTGGCCTACAATATGTAGGCTGCACAATTAGATACATGTCTAAAAGATTTACTGAATACGTTGCAAACATCAAGAGACCCCTATTAAAACACATCGCCTAGATTACGAGTTTTGTCGGTAAAAACTTGCAAGGCTAACGAGCCTTTTTTTTTCAGCGCAGACTTTAAACAACGCTGGTATTACAAGTTTTCTGAATGGCTGCGTTAGCCTCAGAAAAGTGAGTGTTGAGCAAAATTTTGCTCCACTTCTACCTGTAATACGAGTGTTGCTTACGGTAGTGGTAAGCTGGCAAAATGTGCTTGTGCACGATTTCTCCATAGGATACAATGGGGCTAAGCTGGGTGAAAAAAACCTAACACCTGCAAAAAAGCAGCGTTCAGCTCCTAACGCAGCCCTATTGTTTCCTATTGTACACCTAACACCCTAACATGAACCCAGAGTCTAAACACCCCTAACCTTACACTTATTAACCTCTAATCTGCCGCCCCCGCTATCGCTGACACCTGCATAATATTATTAACCCCTAATCTGCCGCTTCGGACACCGCCGCCACTTACATTATAGCTATGAACCCCTAATCTGCTGCCCCTAACATCGCCTACACCTATATTATATTTATTAACCCCTAATCTTCCGCCCCCAACGTTGCCGCTACCTACCTACACTTATTAACCCCTAATCTGCCGACTGGACATTGCCGTCACTATAATAAATGTATTAACCCCTAAACACACTCCCGCCTTGCAAACACTATAGTAAACTTTATTAACCCCTAATCTGCCCCCCAACATCGCCGCCACCTTCCTACAATTATTAACCCCTAATCTGCCCCCCAACGTCACTGCCACTATAATAAAGTTATTAACCCCTAAACCTAAGTCTAACCCTAACACCCCCTAACTTAAATATAATTTAAATAAAACGAAATAAAATTTGTATGATTCAATAAATTAATCCTATTTAAAATTAAATACTTACCTATAAAATAAACCCTAATATAACTACAATATAACTAATAATTTATTTTAGGATTTATATTTATTTTACAGGCAACTTTGTATTTATTTTAACTAGGTACAATAGCTATTAAATAGTTAATAACTATTTAATAGCTACCTAGTTAAAATAATTACAAAATTACCTGTAAAATAAATCCTAACCCAAGTTACAAATACACCTAACACTACACTATCAATAAATGAATTAAATAAATTAACTACAATTATCTAAAATAAAATACAATTAAATAAACTAAACTATAGTACAAAAAACCCTCCACTAAATTACAAAAAATAAACAAATATTACAAGAATTTTAATCTAATTACACCTAACACTACACTATCAGTAAATTAATTAAATAAATTAACTGCAATTATCTAAAATAAAATACAATTAAATAATCTAAACTATAGTACAAAAAACAAACACTAAATTACAAAAAATAAAAAAATACAAGAATTTTAATCTAATTACACCTAATCTAAGCCCCCTAATAAACTAAAAAAGCCCCCCAAAATAATAAAATTCCCTACCCTATACTAAATTACAAAAGTAATCAGCTCTTTTACCAGCCCTTAAAAGGGCTTTTTTTGCGGGGCATTGCCCCAAAGTAATCAGCTCTTTTACCTGTAATAAAAAATACAAGACCCCCCCAACTTTACAACCCACCACCCACACACCCCTACTTTAAAACCCACCCGATCCCCCCTTAAATAAACCTTTTGCATACAAAGAGAGAAGCGCTCTACCAGGAACGAACAACAGCTCAGTGGCTTGTTCTATGGCGATTTACCACCCGGAAGAAGCCTCTTTTAGACCAGTGTGCTTTTCACAGAAGAAAACTTTCCTGAAGTATATCAGTCTGATCCCGCCAAGTAAGGTCAGTCCAGCCCCGAAATACCAGGCAATTATCCTCTGAACAAGGAACATGACAACCCCATATGATCGTTTCGGCCTCCTATGGGCCTCGTCAGTGAGGTGCAGCCACATTCCTCTAAGCACACTGGGCAAGGAGTCCACGTCTTGTTTCCCCCATCACCCATAGGGAGACTTCCCCAGGGTCATAATAATTTGCATACAAAGAGAGAAGCGCTCTACCAGGAACGAACAACAGCTCAGTGGCTTGTTCTATGGCGATTTACCACCCGGAAGCAGCCTCTTTTAGACCAGTGTGCTTTTCATAGAAGAAAACTTTCCTGAAGTATATCAGTCTGATCCCGCCAAGTAAGGTCAGTCCAGCCCCGAAATACCAGGCAATTCTCCTCTGAACAAGGAACATGAAAACCCCAGACGATCGCCCTTAAATAGCCATGTTCACCCAGCTGGGCCGAATTCTTCATCCAATCCGGGCGCTGCTATTACAAGTCTTACAGGTTTAGGGGCACCGCACACTTCTTTGGCCTTACCGCAAAATAACTTACGTAAACTTCGTAAACCCTTTTTCTATGGGACTTCTATAGCGCTGGTATTACGAGTCAAAAAGTAAAAAAGCCAAAAAGTGAGCGGTACACCCTCTATCTCTAAGAAACGTAACATATTTTAAAGTCAGTAGTTAAGAGTTTTATGGTACAACGCCGTAGCATAAAACTCATAACTTAAGTGCTAAAAAGTAGACTAACACCCATAAACTAGCTATTAACCCCTAAACCGAGGCCCTCCCACATTGCAAACACTAAAATAAAATTTTTAACCCCTAATCTGACGCTCCGGACATCGCCGACACTATAATAAACATATTAACCCCTAACCCGCCACACTCCCGCTTCGCAAACACTAGTTAAATATTATTAACCCCTAATCTACCGTCCCTAACATCGCTGTCACCTACCTACATTTATTAACCCCTAATCTGCTGCCCCAATGTCGCCGCCACTATACTAAATGTATTAACCCCTAAACCTAAGTCTAACTCTAACCCTAACATCCCCTAGCTTAAATATAATTACAATAAATCTAAATAAAAAATTATTATTATTACCTAAATAATTCCTATTTAAAACTAAATACTTACCTGTAAAATAAACCCTAAGCTGGCTACAATATAACTAATAGTTACATTGTAACTAGCTTAGGGTTTATTTTTATTTCACAGGCAAGTTTGTATTTATTTTAACTAGGTAAAATAGTTATTAAATAGTTATTAAATATTTACTAACTACCTAGCTAAAATAAATACAAAAGTACCTGTAAAATAAAACCTAACCTAAGTTACACTAACACCTAACACTATACTACAATTAAATAAATGACCTAAACTAAATACAATTAAATAAATTAAATACAATTAGCTAAAGTACAAAAACAAACAAACACTAAATTACAGAAAAAAATAAACAAATTACAAGATATTTAAACTAATTACACCTAATCTAATAGCCCTATCAAAATTAAAAAAGCCCTCCTAAAATAAAAAAACCCTAGCCAAACCTAAAAATAAAACCCACCCAATACACCCTTAAAAAAACCTAACACTAACCCCCTGAAGATCAACTTACTGTTCTTAAAACCGGACATCCATCCTCAAGGAAGCGGCAGAAGTCTTCATCCAACCGGGCCGAAGTCATCAACGAAGCCGGGAGAAGTCTTCATCCAAGCCGGGCGAAGTGGTCCTCCAGACGGGCAGAAGTCTTCATCCAGACGGCATCTTCTATCTTCATCCATCCGACGCAGAGCGGCTCCATCTTCAAGACATCCGATGCAGAGCATCCTCTTCAAAAGAAGTTTTCTTACTGAATGAAGGTACCTTTAAGTGACATCATCCAAGATGGCGACCCTTAGATTCCGATTGGCTGAAAAAATTCTTTCAGCCAATCGGAATTAAGGTAGAAAAAATCCTATTGGCTGATCCAATCAGCCAATAGGATCAAGTTGCATTCTATTGGCTGATTGGAACAGCCAATAGAATGCGAGCTCAATCCTATTGTCAGGGTTCAGCCTGGAATTGAACCTGGGACCTGTCTCTATTTCTGCAGCTGTTATTTCCCAGCCTGTTGTTTTACCACTATGCCACCAGATGGCTTGATCACAGGAAAGGAATATTGTGTTTTTCTGTTTGCTGCAACTTTGGATATCTGGCTCCACCTGCTTGCCAGCTGAAAGAAATAATTTAATCAGCAGCCTGCTTTATCTGGGAGGTTTGTTTGCAATTTTGTGCTTTCACATTGAGAGTTATACTCTGAAACACTCTCTGCTCCTGTATCCTGTGAAAAATACAGATTGGATTTCCTGGTTCCTGGTTCCTGATTTTTGCTTCAATTACTAACTACTCTTCTGGATAATCCCTTGGCACTGTGTTTTATTTTTGGTCTGATTTCCTGGCAATTGAGCTTGCCTAAAACTTTCTTTCCTAAGGACTGACTCAGGTACTTTTGCTTGCTTGTTTCCTGATACTACAAAGTTCTAATTGCAGTTTATGCAAATATCCTCTTTGTTTCTACAAAGTTCCAATTTGCATTTTATGCAAGTTTCCTGTTTGTTTCTACAAAGTACCAGTTTGCAGTTTATGCAAGTCTGCTTAAAGTACCAGTTTGCAGCATATGCAAGTACCCTGTTATACAAGCACTGCTTTCCTGCCTGATACTACACAGTTCCAGTTCTACAGCATATGCAAGTATCCTGCTTGTTATTACAAAGCGCTGCTTTCCTGAGTGTTATTACACAGTTCCAGTCTACAGCATATGCAAATATCCTGTTTGTTATTACAAAGCTACGCATTCCTGCCTGTTATTACAAAGAACTGTATTCCTGCCTTATACTACAACCTATAGACTTTGTCTTATCTAATTGCATATCTCTACATTGCTTTATCCTATAAATAAAACCATCTCCATTATTTCCTAAAACCATGTACCTGTTTAATTATGCCTAAAAGGAAAGACTCACGCAGACAAAACACAACATTGACCCCAAAACCTGACACCTCTGCACAACAGCTCCTTACTCCTGAACCTGCTCCCTTGCAGAGTATGACAGAATGTGAAAGCAATAAATTGGAGCTTGCAGAGGTGATTCACTCTTTGACTGAAGTGTCAGAGAGATTTTTGTCTGTGGACTCTCATCTACTACAAGTTAACCAAATTCTAAAATCTCTTCCAGATGCATTGAAGTCACTTATCCAAGATTTCACTGTGGGATTCCAGACTTTACAGGATAGCCTGAAAGACTTTTTCAATATTTTTTTTTTTGGGTTTGGCACTCCTACTCCTGTGCCCACTACCCCAAAGGTTGTATCCTTATCAATCAAAAGGAGAATTTCAACCCCTCTTACCACTGACAAAATGGCCAGAAGGAGAAATAATGGCTTATGTTTCTATTGTGGAGCTACTGGGCATGTAATATCCTATTGTCCAGTGAGACCCCCTAAGAAGTCTGTTCGCGATCTCCACCTCTAAATCCTGAGTTATTAAATGGACAGGCTACAGAGAGGAAGTCAAACTGTTATCCCACTTCGGATTCCTCTGGAGATGAGCTCTGCATGGGTTCTATTTTACATCCCCAAATTTGATCAGCCTAGGACTGCACCTTTCAAAGACTCTGATTCCTTTGAAGTACTAACATGTCATCCACAGAATCCTAGTACTATGAATCCAGAGATTTTCCTACCAGATCCAGCTACATTCTTATCTTTGTGCTTTCCAGAGGAGATGTCTAACTATTCTACCATTGAAGATGATACTTATTCTGACACTGGAGGGACAGTGCTTCAAACTGCTGTGCGGTCAAAAGGTCATTTACCACCTCTACCTCAGACCCACCTCTCCAGAACCTACAAGCCTAGAACTGCACAGAAACTAAAGATCAGTCCTGTTGGGGCCCTCTATACTAATTCCAGTCTCCAGAATCCTTTCATGAAGAGCCCTTCAAAAAAGATAATACCCTCTGATTGTGCATATTACTCTGATGGCACTTTGGTACGCATCAAATATTTGGAGTTATATGAGAATGCCAAGTCCGCACAGAGGTCATCCTTGAGGAGGGGGTACTGTCAGGATTCAGCCTGGAATTGAACCTGGGACCTGTCTTTATTTCTGCAGCTGTTATTTCCCAGCCTGTTGTTTTACCACTATGCCACCAGATGGCTTGTTCACAGGAAAGGAATATTGTGTTTTTCTGATTGCTGCAACTTTGGTTCTCTGGCTCCACCTGCTTGCCAGCTGAAAGAAATAATTTAATCAGCAGCCTGCTTTATCTGGGAGGTTTGTTTGCAATTTTGTGCTTTCACATTGAGAGTAATACTCTGAAACACTCTCTGCTCCTGTATCCTGTGAAAAATACAGATTTGTTGGATTTCCTGATTTCTGCTTCAATTACTAACTACTCTTCTGGATAATCCCTTGGCACTGTGTTTAATTTTTGGTCTGATTTCCTGGCAATTGAGCTTGCCTAAAACTTTCTTTCCTAAGGACTGACTCAGGTACTTTTGCTTGCTTGTTTCCTAATACTACAAAGTTCTAATTGCAGTTTATGCAAATATCCTCTTTGTCTCTACAAAGTTCCAATTTGCAGTTTATGCACGTTTCCTGTTTGTTTCTACAAAGTACCAGTTTGCAGTTTATGCAAGTCTGCTTAAAGTACCAGTTTGCAGCATATGCAAGTATCCTGTCTGTTATACAAGCACTGCTTTCCTGTCTGATACTACACAGTTCCAGTTCTACAGCATATGCAAGTATCCTGCTTGTTATTACAAAGCCCTGCTTTCCTGAGTGTTATTACACAGTTCCTGTCTTCAGCATATGCAAGTATCCTGTCTGTTATACAAGCTCTGCTTTCCTTCCTGATAATACACAGTTCCAGTTCTACAGCATATGCAAGTATCCTGCTTGTTATTACAAAGCGCTGCTTTCCTGAGTGTTATTACACAGTTCCAGTCTACAGCATATGCAAATATCCTGTTTGTTATTTCAAAGCCCTGCATTCCTGCCTGTTATTACAAAGAACTGTATTCCTGCCTTATACTACAACCTATAGACTTGGTCTTATCTAATTGTATATCTCTACATTGCTTTATGCTATAAATAAAACCATCTCCTTTATTTCCTAAAACCTTGTACCTGTTTAATTATGCCTAAAAGGAAAAAAACACGCAGACAAAACACAACATTAACCCCAAAACCTGACACCTCTGCACAACAGCTCCTTACTCCTGTAACTGTTCCCTTGCAGAGTATGACACCTATTGGCTGATTGCATCAGCCAATAGGATTTTTTCTACCTTAATTCCGATTGGCTGATAGAATTCAATCAGCCAATCGGAATCTAAGGGACGCCATCTTGAATGACGTCACTTAAAGGTACCTTCATTAAGTAAGAAGACTCCGGATGAAGAGGATGCTCTGCGTCGGATATCTTGAAGATGGAGCCGCTCCGTGTCGGATGGATAAAGATTGAAGATGCCGTCTGGATGAAGACGTCTGCCTGTCTTGAGGACCACTTTGCTCGGCTTGGATGAAGACTTCTCCCGGCTTCATTGAGGACTTCAGCCTGGTTGGATGAAGACTTCTGCCTTTTCCTTGAGGATGGATGTCTGGTCTTCAGGGGGTTAGTGTTAGGATTTTTTAAGGGTGTATTGGATGGGTTTTATTTTTAGGTTAGGGCTTTGGGCCACAAAAGAGCTAACTGCCCTTTTAAGGGCAATGCTCATCCAAATGCCCTTTTTAGGGCAATGGGGAGCTTAGGTTTTTTTAGTTAGGTTTTTATTTGGGGGGTTTGTTGTGTGGGTGGTGGATTTTACTGTTGGGGGTGTTTGTATTTTTTTTACAGGTAAAAGAGCTGATTACTTTGGGGCAATGCCCTGCAAAAGGCCATTTTAAGGGCTATTGATAGTTTAGTTTAGGCTAGATTTTTTTTTTATTTTGGGGGGGCTTTTTTTATTTTGATAGGGCTATTAGATTAGGTGTAATTAGTTTAAATATCTTGTAATTTGTTTATTATTTTCTGTAATGTAGTATTTTTGTACTTTAGCTAATTTAATTTAATTTAGGTAATTTATTTAATTAAAGTGTAGTGTTAGGTGTTAGTGTAACTTAAGTTAGGCTTTATTTTACAGGTACTTTTGTATTTATTTTAGCTAGGTAGTTATTAAATAGTTAATAACTATTTAGTAACTATTTTACCTAGTTAAAATAAATACAAACTGAGGGGGCGGAGCCAGCTGCGCAGCAAAGAGGTCGCACATTTTAGTAGCTCCAAGCATTATCAATAAAATAAAAGACTTTGGGCGACTGTAGAAGTTTAATTATTTGGCATATACTACAACCTGATCAGTGAGGGAGATCAGCACATTCAACTCCTAAGGGAACAGCATTGACATAACGGAATCTTGCACTTCTGAGGTGTGCACCGTCGACAAGTGACTGTGGAGACGCCATATTTTGCGGCCTAAGCAGTGCTTGCAACTAAGAAAGGGTCTGGGATCGCTGAGTTGGACCTGTGCCTGACATCCATCAACCCACTCAAATATGGCCACTGCGGATCATGTTATGGAGGAGATCCACATCTTTCTGAAAAGCTACCGTACTGCACTTGAGAGTTTTAGCATCTCCGCGCCTAAACAAGCGGAGGTAACATCGACCACCCACATTGCCCATGCTCGCACTCCTATGCTTACTGCTGTGGGGAGGGACGCTTTGGGGCCCCGGCGTCCCTCTACCATTTGGCATCCACTCCATTTTACTCTGGGTGCGGAGGATATAGCGGCAGCAACCAACCCGATTGTGACAGAAGCCGGAGGCAGCACTCCCAAAGCAGAACACATGACGCCTTCAAGAGTTGCAGGTATTGTCTGCATGACACCGGTCAGTGCGGAGCGAAGCAGCCCGGTAAGATCTCAGTCACCTCTTGTTATGGCCCGCAGGGCTTCCCTGGATATTAAGTATGCAGCTCAATTTGGCGAAAGGCCAGCCTGGAACGGACCTTTCCTCCATCGGCAAATACTTTGGTCACCTCCGGTATGCTATACCCAGTACAGTTTGCTTGCTGGTGTCCAGAGCTCTGACATGGTGGCACAGAGACTTTGTCCAGCTTTCCGATCCGGTGTGGGGTAGGGGAAACCTTATCCTCTCACTCTGCATTACAACAACTCCTTTCCTTTCTGCAGTGTAATGCAGCACTTGTTTTGTGACTTTTTCTAACCTCTATTATGCATATAAGTCTGTTACCTGGACTTTATTTACACTCCCTTCCAGCCTGTCCACAAGATACTCATTGTTAAGCCATCCTGCACTCCTGATCATAAGTTTAGCTACAACTGTTTTTCTATCTCTAATCCCACCAGAGGACTTGGCTAAATTTAGGGACAGTGCTCCCAGGAAACTCACTGTTTTTCAGGGACATCTATATTGACTGTTTATTGTTTATTTTTTTAAAGTTGTATCACGATGTATATGTCCCTATAGTATTACTTATGGATAGTCATATAGCATACCATCTATTCACCCCCAGAAACCCTTTTAGCTAACACTCAAAGCTGTAATTTATGGTGGTTGCTGTCTGCATTGCAGAGTTATTATTCCATTGCTGGTAATAGATTTGTCACTGCTATTATGTTATATTCCTGTAATATTAACCTATGGTGCACAACTGTTTGGGTATGTCTGTATAATATGCAAGGTTAACATTCTTATGGTTAGTGAGCAACAACCTGTTGATAGAGAGTCACGCCCCATTTTATCTTTATTATTCCTATGACAACTACCCAGAAAGCAAAGCAAAAACCTTAGTGTGGGCTGGACCCACAATAGCATTATAATACATGGTCTCCTTTTCAATCATATAGTATATGAACCACCTGATCAGTGGTAGACTTGGTGCCTTAAATACCTGAGCTCCCATATATGGTGTACGACACGGATCTATCTTCCTACCAGCTTTTACCTGCATGTCCTCTAATATCCAGATACCCTGGCAACTTTTGGTTTAGTTATAGCGCTCTGCTTACTTGTGGGTCTATTATACTTAAATCAATATCCCCCCCATACACACAATTTACCCGCCGGCACCCATTGCTCCCACAAAACGTTTCATATAGCTTGGGGCTTATGCATCTCCCAGACTTGATGTGACGTTTGGCCTATACAATTTGTCCACCGTATTTAGCTTACCACCTCCACCCCCCCTCTCAATGTATCTCCTTTCTTAGGAGAGTGAATTATGTGGTTTCTCTTTTCAGTACCACACCTTATTTTCCCCTTTTTACAATTATATCTTGTACCACATAACTAGATTGGCACTACTTTCCCTCCCAAGCTGTACAAGATTGTTTTGTACTATCTTTTTTCTCCTCGCAAATTATATATTTAGCTTATTTCCCTAAGAAATTTGTTCACAGATACTAAGCCTACAATCGAGGATTGCCTTATTGACACATCTCCCTAAGCAGCACCTATGCATTCACCTAATCTATTTAATAATTTCCTTGTTGTTATACCTCCCTAAGCAACGCCTACACAATTACTTGATGTTTATAGTGTTGTCTATCTTCCTAATCTGGCCTACAAGACTATTTGGTTTACACTTGATGTTTATCCTGTTGGTATATCTTTCTAACCAATTCACATACAGATATTTACATACAAGATGTATTGAATGTTCATTAAGTGTAACATCTCAAGAAAGAAATTTGAAAATATGAGGTCCTTCATCCAACTATGTTAGAATTTTTGTGTACAGCGTCAGATAAGATTGTACTCATTTATTAGGACGATTGGTGTATTTCTGTTTTAAATCCCAGTGACTCCATTGGAGCAGAGTCAATTAGAGAGTGTGTTTACTTTAGTCACATGATGCATATTACTATTGTGTTAAGTCCTATACTGTATTGTTAGCAATTGTCTGTTTGCTCATTTGATAACCTCAATAAAAATTATTTAAAAAAAAAAATAAATAAATAAATACAAACTTGCCTGTAAAATAAAAATAAACCTTAACGGCTAGATTACGAATTGTGCATTAAGGTAAAAAAGCAGCGTTAAGAGGTCCTAACGCTGCTTTTTTACACCCGCTGCAATTAGTCTTGCAGGTATAGGTGTAGAAGAATTTTTGGGAGAATATTAGAGTCCCTCAAATTTCTGAGGCTCAGCTGGATTGGGTGAATCGCCCGATAGAATTAGAGGAAATAGTTGGGAAGATCAAATCTCTGCCAGCAAATAATGCGAGTGGGCCAGATAACCTCCCAAATGAGTTTTATAGATTAATGAGCACAGAAATAGCACCAATACTGGAAAGAATTTATAATTACATATTTTCTCCTCTTCAGAAGCCTAGGACGGATAGGTTTATGGATTCTATTACTATATTTTTACTTAAAACAGGGAAAGAACATCAGGATATGGCATCTTACAGACCCATTTCACTATTGAATTCGGATTTAAAAATATTAACGAGTATAATAGCTGATAGGTTACAAAGAATGATCTCGACTCTAATACATCCAGATCAATCAGGATTCATAAATGGTAGAGCAGCTTTTTATAATATTAGGAGAGTGACAAATGTTATTTCATATGTTTGGGCTAATAAGGATAAATTTATTAAAAAAGGAGAAGATTTACTTTTACTAACCTTGGATGCACAAAAAGCATTTGATTCGATAGAATGGGATCATCTTTTTCAGTCTTTGAGTAGGTTCGGGTTTAAGGGAAACATCTTGGAATCTATAAAAAATTTGTATTCCTCCCCAAAGACCGCCTTTTGTATAAATGGTCAACAATCAGAATATATAGAAATGTTTAGAGGTACCCGACAAGTGTGCCCCCTCTCACCGATACTATTTGACTTAGCGCTTGAGCCATTAATGATCCAAATCAGAGAGATAATTAAAGGTATAAGAATTGGAAACACTGAAATAAAAGTAGCAGCATATGCGGATGATATGTTAATCTTTTTAAGAAATTCAAAAGAACAGATTCCAATAATATCGGACTTAATAGAAATATTTGGGTCATTCTCTGGGTATAGAGTCAATATACAAAAATCAGAGATCTTATGGTTACTAAAACAGAAAGACTCTATTAGAAATCCTAAGTTCAAGGAAGCGGACACATTTATAAAATACCTAGGCATAAATTTTTCAAATATTCCAGGTGACTGGTATAAATTAAATTATGAGCCATTGATTCTCAAAATCATAGAAGAGATTAAGAGATGGACACATTTACCTATAACTCTGGCGGGGAAAATTAATATGTTTAAGATGATAACAACACCTAAAATTCTATACTTAATGCAAAACTTACCATTAAAAATAAAAAATAAAGATTTACTATGCATTAAAAACGCACTAATTCAATTGTGTTGGAAAGGTAAAAAAGCTAGAATATCATATGGAAAAATGTCCATATCAAACGAATGGGGAGGATTGGGCCTACCTGACTTAAATTTATACAATCAGGTGTTTTTGGCTAAAATAGTCTTGGCTTGGATTTTCAATAATAATAAATTCTTAGATCTAGAATTAGAAGAAAATATGGTAAAACCTTTTAGATTAATACATATGGACTATAAAAAGCTACCAGATAGTGTTAAAAAATTAGATAACATAAAAAATCTTATAATAGCTTGGCAAAAAATATGTAAGATTCTTAAAATAGATTTTCATTTTTCAAACTTTTTACCTCTGGTAGGGAACCCGGAAGTAATGATCAATGAAGAAATATGTCATTCTTGGCAAGATAGAGGCCTTATTCACCTATATCAGATAATTGATAATGAAAAGAAATGCATTTGGGATTTTAACTACTTGAAGGCTACATATAGCTGGGAGAAATCACACTTTTTTATATATTTACAGTTGAGGCACTATTGTAACTCACTTGGTAAAGTGATCTATATGAAGGATAATTGGGATAACTTAAGCTTAGTAATGAAACTACTCTCTCAAGGGAATACTAGATGCTCAGCACTATATAATAAACTCAATGATCAGAGCAGGATAAAACATATATATGAATCAATCAATAAATGGCTGAGAATCTCTCCAGAGCTTGAAATAACTAAGGAGGATATAAGAGAAAGTATAAATAGAGTAAAAAAAGCTACTTTACTATCTAGCTGGAGAGAGTCACAAGCTAAAATACTGCACCACGTATATTTAACCCCCTATGTAATGGCTAAGTGGGGTAATACACAAAACAATTTGTGCAAGAAATGCAGTTTCGAAAAAGCAGACATAGTGCATTGTATGTACTCATGCCCTAAGATTAATTCCTTTTGGCTTAAAATAAGGTACTGGTTACAAAAAAAATGTAAAATTAAGATGAATATCACTTTGAAGGAAGTTTTATTCTTAGCAAAAGGTTTAGAATATGGGTCGGTTACCCGTTTATTAAATATCATAATATTAATTGTTAGGAATATGTTACTAAGTGAATGGAACTCTAAAAAAAGCTTGAGCATGAAGGTTTTTCTAAGACGAATACAAAAACAAATGATTCTCGAGCAGTTTGATACAAATAAACAATCGGAAAAACAAATTGCAAAATTTATGTCTAAATGGGAGTTTTACATAAGATCACTAGATCCTTCAATGCAATTAATTATTATTAAACCATTCGAAAATTCATTATATATTCTAGAGGAACAACTTAGAGGGAGTTGGAGGATGCTGGAGGGGAGAGTGTAGGAGGTAGGGGCATTTATTATTATATGTTTTGTTTTGTTTTTTTTCTTCCCCCCCTTAGAAAATGATAAAGGTTATTTACTAACTACATGTAGCAAAGAAAATGTGATATGTAGTGTGTATTCGATTTGATTTATTTAGAGAAATAACCAAGTATTACATAAATGGAAAAAAAAAGAAAGAGAAAAGAGAGAAAGAAAAGAGAGAAATGATATGATGTAATATATGTTAATAAGGGAATAATTGATTTTTGTTTAGAAAATGTTGAAACATGTTTGGATTTATAACATTGGATGCATTATTCTGGTTGTGAAAATATATTCAAAGTAACTCAATAAAAAGAAAAAAAAGAAAAAAAAGAGGTCCTAACGCTGCTTTTTTACACCCGCTGCAATTAGTCTTGCAGGTATAGGTGTACCGCACACTTCTTTGGCCTTACCGCAAAACGACTTACATAAACTTCGTAAAGTCTTTTGTCTATGGGACTTCCATAGCACTGGTATTACGAGTCTGTCCTGGGAGGCCAAAAAGTGAGCGGTACACCCTACCCTGTCAAGAGTCCTAAAGCATTTAAAAGTCAGTAGGGAGGGGCGGAGCCTATAGCTGTTGCGGCAGGACGTGTTTGTTGGGAGCTCCTGCATTCAATCTACATTTCAGCTATATTTAAGAACTTGTTTCAACTTTTATTTCTACCTTTCTTACTGAGGAACCCAAGATAAACAATCTTTAATTAATGAAGAGAGTTTCAGGAATCTACGACATTTCTCGGACCTGCCTATGCTCCTCAGCTTACTCCACTGCAATTAGCCACGGGGTCGAGAGGCCTCTCCTGTCTGACTGTTAGTGCTGTAGGGGCTTCCGCACTAATACCCCCCCCAGGTCACTGGGTTACCAAACCAGTTTCTATATAACTGGACAATTACTATTTAGTACCGTACATGCTATATGCTTCGGATAGAAGGGGAATTGAGAGGTTTTTTTCTAACTACGCAAGCACCTATTCAAGATGGCACCTGGCGCCAACATACTTCTTGAGACTGTAGCAAGCTTACTGTATGCGCACCATGAAAGGATGATACAATCCTGGTCTGCCAAGTGGAATGCCCTCCGTGCGCTAACTAAGCAAATTGGACATCCAAGAGAGTCACCTGAGCAACCCGGCAAAGCTTCAAGTGTTCAGGAGCTCATCCCTGGCCTGCTACGCCCTCCACCCCAAGCCCAGGTTCCGGTTAAAGCAACTCAGAATCTGAGCATATCCGCAAACAACCCTCTGGCCGCTCACCCAGCTAGTAATTGCAACAAGAGAGTGTTAAATATACACTCCTCCACGAAGCAACTGAGGACAGGGGAACCGCAGACTGATGCCAGAGTAGGTGCGGGTGTCATATCCCTTGTCCTGAAGGCGACTCACCATTCCCTGAACTTTAGAGACAATGCCAAGCTGTTCGAGAGGCATGAAGACTGGGGGGCCGATGGTCCTGCAGAGCTGCGGCCCATGGTCGAGCAGTCCACTGTTACGGAGCAGAGGATGGTGGCCAGGAGAGAGAGCCCCGTAGGGTTCGCTTTACATGAGATGGGATCGGCTTCTGCCCTGCAGCATCACAGATGGTACACGCTGGAGAATGCTGGCCAGATGGCTGTGTATGGCCTCACCCCGGGAGTTGATCCGGATCCTGAAAGAGAGCTCACAGTGAGAGACGCTTATACCTCCTTAGTGTTGGGTGGTTTGCGGAGGGATCATTTTTTCAAACGGACCTGCGGGATTGTGTTGAACTTCTGCAGTGTAGAGGGGTCGGCTGGACAACGGGTGGTAAGTCGGCCCTTGAAGACACATTTTGTGGATGCCAGATTGACTCAGAGATGCGGAGTCGGTTGAGACATACACATTCTGACTATTAAAACTTTTGCAATCTTAATAAGGGTCATGAGTCAGACGGCTCCAGTTAAAGTTTATGTCTATATATATATATATATTATTTTCTTTCGACTCTCAATTTCTTGTCTGGTGTTTATGTTCACATTACTCAGATGTGTTGTTTAAATTATTGTCGCTAGCACTTATCCTATGAGCTGGGCTATATACAATTTAAATGCAGCTATTTATCACTCCAGGCAGACCCGTGTTAATTTTTAGCCATATTAACTAACTTCAGTACACATACTTGAAATATGCCGAATTCACATGCACTGATATCGGCTGAGTATACAACACAGAATTTTACTTGCGTGTCTCTGAACTTTACTACCATACTGTTCATACTGCAGGAGACATCTATACTAAGTTTTTTTTTTTTTTTTTGTTTTGTTTTGTTTTTTTCGCTGTTGTGCTAAATTGTTGGTGAATTTCCTCCTCTGTTTTATGCTAGTTAAAATGAAACCTTAGTAGACCAGCGTTCAGTGCTAGCAACATTTTCCTGTACAGTCTATTTTTTTTCGCTCAAGCTTGATATATACTGTAGCCCTATACATCGTTGTTGTGCTAGTGTGTGGCTTGGATCAGTTCAGTTCAGCTAGTTCATTGAATTGGGAATTGGCAACGCATTACTGTTGGTCAGGAACTTTATAGCGGAATATGGGCATCCATAGCATTTGTTTTTTCTGTCGAGTCCCTTGCTCTTGGCTGGATAAAGCAGCTCTAACCTGTCAGATTATATCACATATTTAATGCTATAAGTATATAAACATCTATTACCTTTAGAGGCATTGTAAAACTAACTACCTAAATTTTTGCACCTCTATACCTATGCCTGTTGAAGCTCCAACTCCACTACCTTGACTTAAATAACAGAGACATGCCCTAATCTGACACTTCTACTAGCCCTTGCACCTGTAATGTTAGTATATTTAGCAGCATAACTTTCATATAGCCCTAGAAAAGTTAGTTTACAAGGTTTTTACTTTTCTTAAAATTATACTTTAGTTGCTACTTCTATTCACTCTAAAGACTACGCATAAAGACCATTATTTTGATATACTTTGCAGGAATACACAGTTCTAGTTTCAACTTTAGCGGAAGTAACCCCTTCAATATCAGACACCAGTTAGACGTATTACCACAGTTCATCTCTTAAATATAAAAAGAGGTTTGTCATTGAGGCCCAAGAGCGGTCTCTTCAGTTAGCAGTAACCTCCTAAGCTTGATATATTTCTAATTGAGGCCCAAAAGAGGTCTCTTGTGTGAACCAGGAGGTTGGTTGAGCATTAGGCATCTCATACATGTACGTTCAATTGCACATTACTATTGTAACCCAATGTTATTTTGTACTACTGTATTAACATTTTTGTATGCCATCTTTCAAATCTCAAATAAAAATTATAAAAAAAAAAAAAAGTCAGTAGTACAACGCTGTAACCTAAAACTCATAACTAAAGTGCTAAAAATACACTAACACTCATAAACTCCCTCTTAACCCCTAAATCGACGCCCTCCCGCATCGCAAACACTAAAATTACATTTTTAACTCCTAATCTGCCGCTCCAGACACCGCCGCCACCTACATTATATTTATTAACCCCTAATCTGCCGCCCCCAACGTCGCCACCGCTATAAAAAACATATTAACACCTAAACCGCCGCATTCTTGCCTCACAAGCATTAGTTAAAAATTATTAACCCCTAATCTGCCGTCCCTAACATTGCCGCCACCTACCTACACTTATTAACCCCTAATCTGCCGCCCCAACGCCGCCGTCACTATACTAAATGTATTAACCCCTAAACCTAAGTCTAACTCTAACCCTAACACCCCCTAGCTTAAATATAATTACAATAAATCTAAATAAAAAATAATATTGTTACCTAAATAATTCCTATTTAAAACTAAATACCTACCTGTAAAATAAACCCTAAGCTAGCTACAATATAAGTAATAGTTACATTGTAACTAGCTTAGGGTTTATTTTTATTTCACAGGCAAGTTTGTGTTTATTTTAACTAGGTAGAATAGTTATTAAATAGTTATTAACTATTTACTAACTACCTAGCTAAAATAAATACAAAAGTACCTGTAAAATAAAACCTAACCTAAGTTACACTAACACCTAACACTACACTACAATTAAATAAATTACCTAAATTAAATACAATTAAATAAATTAAATACAATTAGCTAAAGTACAAACCCCCCCCCCCACTAAATTACAGAAAAAAATAAACAAATTACAAGATATTTAAACTAATTATACCTAATCTAATAGCCCTATCAAAATAAAAAAGCCCCCCCAAAATAAAAAAGCCCCCCCCCAAAATAAAAAAACCCTAACCTAAACTAAACTATCAATAGCCCTCAAAAGGGCCTTTTGTGGGGCATTGCCCCAAAGTAAACAGCTCTTTTACCTGTAAAAAAAAAAAAAATACAAACACCCCCAACAGTAAAACCCACCACCCACACAACAAACCCCCCAAATAAAAACCTAACTAAAAAAACCTAAGCTCCCCATTTCCTTGAAAAGGGCATTTGAATGGGCATTGCCCTTAAAAGGGCAGTTAGCTCTTTTGCGGCCCAAAGCCCTAACCTAAAAATAAAACCCACCCAATACACCCTTAAAAAAAACCTAACACTAACCCCCTGAAGATCGACTTAATGTTCTGAAGACCGGACATCCATGAAGCGGCAGACGTCTTCATCCAATTTTGCTTGTTATTTTTTGTAATGGTAGTTTTTTTTATTTTTTAGTAATTTTAGTGTTTGTTATTTTTTGTGATTTGTAGGTTTTTTAATGATTTGTAATGTTAGGTTTTAGTGTAAGTCAGTCAGCTTATGTTTTATTTCACAGGTAAGTTTGTATCTATTTTAACTAGGTAGTTAGTAAATAGTTAATGACTATTTACTAACTAGTCTACCTAGTTAAAATAAATACAAATTTACCTGTGAAATAAAAATAAAACGTAAGCTAGCTACAATATAAATATTAGTTATATTGTAGCTAGCTTAGGTTTTTTTTCACAGGTAAGCATTTAGTTTAAAATAGGAATTATTTAGTTAATAATTGTAAATTTAATTTAGCTCTATTTTAATTATGTTAAAGTTAGGGGGTGTTAGGTTTAGGGATAGGGTTACGGTTAGGGTTACATTAGGGTTAGGTTTAGGGGTTAATATAGTTTAATTTAGGTTGTTGGGATGTGGGGTGCTGGCGGTTTAGGGTTTAATAGGTTTATTTAGTGGTAGTGATGTGGGAGGCCAGAGGTTTAGGGGTTAATAACTTTATTTAGTGGCGGCGATGTCGGGGAGAGACAGAATAGGGGTTAATAGATTTATTATAGTGTGGGCAATGTTGGGGTGCAGGGGAATATGGGTTAATAACTTTAGTATAGGGGCGGCGATATTGGGAGCGGCAGGTTAGGGGTTAATAGCTTTATTTAGGTGGCAGCGATATAGAAGGTAGCAGATTAGGGGTTAATAACATTATGTAGGTGGCGGCAATGTCATTGAGGGCAGATTAGGGGTGTTAAGACTCAAGGTTTATGTCAGGGTGTTTAAACCCTAGGTCAGGGTTTAAACGTTAATTTTTTTTTTCCCATGGACATCAATGAAGCTGCGTTACGAAGCCTTTCTTTCCGAAATCACAGGTGTTAGGTTTTCTTCTGACCCACTCTACCTATTTATGTTTATTGGAAAGCATGCACGAGCACGTCAAAACAGCGTTTGGATTGTGTGCGGTATGGATCTCAACACAGCCATATCGCAGGCACAAGCCCGCTGTTTAAAAGCTTGTAATGGCTGCACTATAGAGGGTTAAATAATACAAGTTTTGTTGCATTCGTTAATTTCCCTATAGCGCGCATAGCTTGTAATCTAGGTGATAGTAATCAAACATGCGGATAAAGGGGGTGATTATGGACACAATAAATTATCTAAATGAGTCCAGTAGACTCCTAGATGATGTACCTATATAAGATTTAAGGAAAATCCCATAAAAAAAACATCTATCAAAATTAAGTGAGATGCTTGTAGAACCCCAATTTTCTATTATCTGCCTAAAATACATAAGTCTGCTAAATCCACCAGACAGACTGATTATTTCAGGAATTAATTCCTTAACATCATACCTTTCAAAATGTGTTGACCGATTCCTGCAAAAATATGTCATAAGATTGAAATCTCACTTCCACACATTTTCTAAATGAATTACAGAAAGTAGATTGGTGTGATCAATACATATTGGTTACATATGATGTGTCAGCATTATATACTATCATTGATCATGATCTTGGAGTAAAAGCTATAAAACAATATTTAGTTAAAGATGACGATCAGTGCAGACAAATTTGATTTTAGAATGCATAAATTTCAATCTAAGAAACAAATCTAAATAAGAATGGTAACTTCTACCTACAATGTAAGAGAACAGCAATGGGTACCAAGTTTGCGCCCAGTTATGCAAACCTTTTCATAGGCTGGTTTGAAGAGTCTTTTATTAATGACAGCACCTGGAGCGTGAACTTGGTAACCTATAAAAGGTTCATAGATGACATCTTCATCTTATGGAAGGGGGATAAAAAACTACTCTATCTCTTCCTTGAAGATCTGAATAATAATGATGCTGGCCTGACATTCACAAGAGAGGATAGCAAGGAAAAAAAATACATTTTCTGGACATTGAGATTAATATAATTAATAATCAATTAACAACAAAAACCTACTTTAAACAAATAGATGCTAACAATTACATCCTTGCAAAAAGTTGCCATTTAGAAAAATGGATACAAAATATTCCCAAAAGTCAGTTTATAAGGATTAGCAAGAATTGTAGTACAATAAAAGTTTATGATGCTCAATCTATTATTCTAAAATAAAGGTTCCTAGAAAGAGGGTTTCAGAGAAATCTGTGAGAGAGACAGGGAACAAATTCTGAATTCTGACAGTAAACAGAAACTAGTGAACCATGATGAAACTAAAACAACTTAATATACCATGTATCACTACATACTACAATGAGCAACATAAAAATAAAACAATATTCTTAATAGACATTGGCATCTAATTAAGAAAGAACATATCCTAGGGGATGGTGTTAAGAACCATCCAGAAGTCATTTTTAGAAAAGCTAATAATTTAAAAAACCAACTGGCCCCTAGTGAATTAAGGAGGAATCAGAACCTTATGGGAAATTATATAAAAGGCTTCTTTCCATGCCACAAATGTGGCTTGCAAGTTTAGTAACAAAATAAAAAAGGGACTTCAACTACAAATAGAAAAGAGTTTGAAATATTTGATATAATAAGATGCTTTGATAAGGGAGTTGTATACTTGATTGAGTGCCCCTGCCGTAAGCAATATTTAGGTCAGACCCAGAGAACTTTAAGAGATACAATAAGAGAGCATCTCTGCAATATTAAAAATGGTTTTGATGGACACCTGCTCTCAAAACACTTTACGGAAATTCATAACAAGGAATATACGGGTCTGAAATATTGGGGCATAAAAAAGTTAAAAAAAGATTGGAGGGGTGGTGACTAAGAAATACATTTTCTATACCATAAAGCTTTTTTTAATATTTAATATGGGTATTTTAACCCCAGAGAGTGTGAATGCAGATTAAGACCTAAATCCCTTCCTCCATGACTGACCTGAGAAAGGAAGATTTATTTTGGAGTATGTAAATGAGGGGTAAAGTGGGAGGAATTGTTCCAGCAATTTGGTATATGCCCCTTCCCTACACTAAACACATAGAAAGTATTATTTGTCTATATTAATCCTCATCTTGACGACGAAAATTATAACTGTACTAAATTCTATATCGGTAATTGACACCTTAGTGACTGAGCATCTAGTGTATCTAATATATATATATATATATATATATATATATATATATATATATATATATATATAATATTCATCCAAAAGTAAAAAGCACTCACCGGGTCTTTACAGTGACAAAAAGTTTAATATGTGACGTTTCGGGGTTGCCCCCGTCTTCAGACAACTTATTACAGATAAGAAATAAAACTCACCCTTTATATTCATAACCCGCTCCCAAGTGCAGCCCTGTCGGTGGTGTTCCGGAAGTCAGACAGCCGCGCCATGTACCTCTGCATCATCAGTTGTCATGGCAACCAAGACGCCTCTCTACAGTATCTAAATAACATTAAAATTACAGAAGTGTGCATAGCAAATAGAAAAATACAAACAGCGGTTGGAAAAATTATGTCATAGCTGCATTAATCATAACAATCTTATTACCCTCTAGATCAGTGTAAAAAATCAACGGGGCATCAGCAAATATATACAGACAAGCCAGGATGATTGCTATTATCCTAGCACAGCTATTCTTTAAGCACTAAACCCGCTACATATTACAGGTGGAAACTGGCATCGGGTAAATACCGGGAGGTAGTAACTAAGCTAAAACGGGGATATAATTTAATCCTAAAACCGTAAGTTACAGATGAGGGCAGCTCTACAGATAGCAAATAATACGTATTTTCAAAGGGCTATGAATGCTCATGCTTAAAACCACAACCCTAAGGTAATAGTCAAAATAGAAAAAAACTGGTATATAATCAGGAAAAACCTTATAGATCAAATGTTTACAAGAGATCAAATCAATGGTGACTAGTCTAATAAAATAAATGACATCCATATACAATCTACCCAAACGTTAAGCACATAGTAGCAACAGAGCTAGCATATGAAAATAATTGGCCATGGAGCCGCAATACATCATTATCCAAGATAAAGAGATGGGGAACAAAAAAGAAAGTGTAAGGGGGAAAGAAAGGAAATAAAGTGAGAAAAAAGGAAGAAAAAATAAGAATAAACAAGGAAAAAGAGTAGAAAAAAGACAGAATAGCATAGAATAATGATTCATAAAACTCATATCAGGCAAACAGGAAGAGAACTTTAAACTGTATGTACATCATAGGAAGCAGTGCCAGTCCAGATTGACATTGAGGCCTTGTGGGGCCATAGTGCCCAGATTAAAAATCCACTTGGATTCTCGTTGCAAAAGTAATCTCCCTCTGTCATCTCCTCTGGCAAGTGGGGGCACATGGTCAATGATTATATATTTCAAATCAGAAACCGAATGCTTGGAAAGGGGAAAATGCCTGGCCACTGGCTGGTCAGAGTCCCCACGGTCAATAGCCGTTCTTATGACTGACCTGTGGTTGGCCATTCTTGTGTGGAGATCATCAACTGTTTTTCCCACATAAAATAAACCGCATACACAGTGTAACAAGTACACTATGTACTTGGTAGTGCATGTGACCCGATGTTTGATGCTGAAGACCTTGTTCTTGTATGGATGTCTGAATATCTTCCCGGTTGTCAAACCACTGCAAGTTGTACATCCCAGGCAGCGAAAACAGCCAGGTTTGGCATGAAGCCATGTCTCCTTCATGTAGCAGCTCCTGGGGTAAGTCTTGATAAGTTGATCTCTCAGTGATCTGGCTCTCCAAAATCCAATTCTAGGAGGTGGTGATCCATAGAATGGCAGATCTTTGTTAGAGGCAACTACAGACCAGTGTTTACGTATACTTTCAATGATCACTGGTTTATTAATGTCAAATGTTGTGAGAAATGTTTTGGACTAGTAGATCCTCTTGTTTTAGCTTAAGTGTATCCATTTTTCTCTGTTACAGATCCTGTTTCTTATATCCTCTTTGGACGAATCTTGATTCCATTTCCAGCATTTGTTGCTCCCGGAGGCTATCGTCAGTGTTATTTCTTGCCGTTCTTTTAAACTGGGATGTAGGTAGTGCACGTTTGAGAGCAGGGGGATGACAACTGTGAGCATGCAACAGAGAGTTGCGGTCCGTATCCTTCATGTACAGTGTTGTTAATAAGCGTCCCCCTCTCTTGAAAATTCTCAGATTGAGAAAATCCACACTAGAGGTGTTATATACCATTTTGAACTTGATGGTTGGGTGGGCATTGTTCACACATGTAAACCACATCAATAGATCCTCCTCCATGCCATTCCATAGCAGGAAGAGGTCATCTATATACCTTTTGTAATGGGTGACCCTTGCATCATGGAAAAGTGTCGTGCCCACTGTTTCGAATTCGGCCATGAATAAATTGGCGTATGTAGGTGCCACGTTCGACCCCATTGCTGTCCCTGTAATTTGCAGGAAGAATTCTCTCTCAAAACGAAAGTAGTTCATTTCCAAACATGCAGATAGAAGTTCCTGGATCACCTCAACAGGAGGACCCACATATGGATACTTGGCCAGTTGTCTGCATGTAGCCACAATACCCTCATTATGAGGTATTATTGTATACAGGCTGGTCACGTCCATGGTGACCAGCAATGTATTTTCTTTGACATCTGTAATGGTATTGAGTATCCTAATCATTGAGCTTGAGTCCAGAAGGAAGGAGTCCATATTCCTAACCATTTCTTTTTTGTTCCCTTTTTTAATATTTAAAGGACTAATTTTTGGTCATGGCTATATCCCTTTAAAAAGGTGGAGTTTGTTAACTTAGGCCTAGATTTAGAGTTTGGCGGTAGACGTGAAAACCAGCATTAGAGGCTCCTAACGCTGGTTTTAGGCTACCGCCGGTATTTGGAGTCAGTCAAAAAAGGGTCTAACGCTCACTTTTCAGCTGCGACTTTTCCATACCGCAGATCCCCTTACGTAAATTGCGTATCCTATCTTTTCAATGGGATCTTTCTAACTCCGGTATTTAGAGTCGTGTCTGAAGTGAGCGTTAGAATTCTAATGACAAAACTCCAGCCGCAGAAAAAAGTCAGTAGTTAAGAGCTTTCTGGGCTAACGCCGGTTTATAAAGCTCTTAACTACTGTGCTCTAAAGTACACTAACACCCATAAACTACCTATGTACCCCTAAACCGAGGCCCCCCCATATCGCCGACACTCGATTACATTTTTTTAACCCCTAATCTGCCGACCGCCACCTACGCTATACTTATGTAGCCCTAATCTGCTGCCCCTAACACCGCTGACCCCTATATTATATTTATTAACCCCTAACCTGCCCCCCACAACGTCGCAGCCAGCTACCTACACTTATTAACCCCTAATATGCCGTCCGCACGCTGCCGCCAGCTACATTATAGCTATGTACCCCTAATCTGCTGCCCCTAACACCGCCGACCCCTATATTATATTTATTAACCCCTAATCTGCCCTCCCTAACATCGACGACATCTAACTTAAATTATTAACCCCTAATCTGCCGACCAAATCTCGCCGCTATTCTAATAAATGTATTAACCCCTAAAGCTAAGTCTAACCCTAACACTAACACCCCCCCTAATTTAAATATAATTTTAATCTAACGAAATTAATTAACTCTTATTAAATAAATTATTCCTATTTAAAGCTTAATACTTACCTGTAAAATAAATCCTAATATAGCAATATAAATTATAATATACAATATAAATTATAATTATATTATAGCTATTTTAGGATTTATATTTATTTTACAGGTAACTTTGTATTTATTTTAACCAGGTACAATAGCTATTAAATAGTTAAGAACTATTTAATAGCTAAAATAGTTAAAATAATTACAAAATTACCTGTAAAATAAATCCTAACCTAAGTTACAATTAAACCTAACACTACACTATCAATAAATAAATTAAATAAAATACCTACAATTATCTACAATTAAACCTAACACTACACTATCAATAAATTAATTAAATACAATACCTACAAATAACTACAATGAAATAAACTAACTAAAGTACAAAAAATAAAAAAGAACTAAGTTACAAAAAATAAAAAAATATTTACAAACATAAGAAAAATATTACAACAATTTTAAACTAATTACACCTACTCTAAGCCCCCTAATAAAATAACAAAGCCCCCCAAAATAAAAAAATGCCCTACCCTATTCTAAATTACTAAAGTTCAAAGCTCTTTTACCTTACCAGCCCTGAACAGGGCCCTTTGCGGGGCATGCCCCAAGAAATTCAGCTCTTTTTCCTGTAAAAAAAAACATACAATACCCCCCCCCCAACATTACAACCCACCACCCACATTCCCCTAATCTAACCCAAACCCCCCTTAAATAAACCTAACACTAAGCCCCTGAAGATCTTCCTACCTTATCTTCACCATACCAGGTATCACCGATCCGTCCTGGCTCCGATATCTTCATCTAAGTCCAAGAGGGCTAGACATCCATCATCCGATGGCTGAAGAAGTCCAGAAGAGGCTCCAAAGTCTTTATCTTATCCGGGAAGAAGAGTGGATCCGGACCAGCAACCATCTTCTTCCAAGCGGCATCTTCTATCTTCATCCGATGAGGACCGGCTCCATCTTGAAGACCTCCACCGCGGACCCATCTTCTTCCGACGACGACTTCCCGACGAATGACGGTTCCTTTAAGGGACGTCATCCAAGATGGCGTCCCCTCGAATTCCGATTGGCTGATAGGATTCTATCAGCCAATCGGAATTAAGGTAGGAAAATTCTGATTGGCTGATGGAATCAGCCAATCAGAATCAAGTTCAATCCGATTGGCTGATTCAATCAGCCAATCAGATTGAGCTCGCATTCTATTGGCTGTTCCGATCAGCTATTTTAGCTATTAAATAGTTCTTAACTATTTAATAGCTATTGTACCTGGTTAAAATAAATACAAAGTTACCTGTAAAATAAATATTAATCCTAAAATAGCTATAATATAATTATAATTTATATTGTAGCTATATTAGGATTTATTTTAATAAGAGTTAATTAATTTCGTTAGATTAAAATTATATTTAAATTAGGGGGGTGTTAGGGTTAGACTTAGCTTTAGGGATTAATACATTTATTAGAATAGCGGTGAGCTCCAGTCGGCAGATTAGGGGTTAATGTTTGAAGTTAGGTGTCGGCGATGTTAGGGAGGGCAGATTAGGGGTTAATACTATTTATTATAGGGTTAGTGAGGCGGATTAGGGGTTAATAACTTTATTATAATAGCGGTGCGGTCTGGTCGGCAGATTAGGGGTTAATAAGTGTAGGCAGGTGGAGGCGACGTTGTGGGGGGCAGATTAGGGGTTAATAAATATGATATAGGGGTCGGTGGTGTTAGGGGCAGCAGATTAGGGGTACATAGGGATAATGTAAGTAGCGGTGGTTTACGGAGCGGCAGATTAGGGGTTAAAAATAATATGCAGGGGTCAGCGATAGCGGGTCGGCAGAATAGGGGTTAATAAGTGTAAGGTTAGGGGTGTTTAGACTCGGGGTACATGTTAGGGTGTAAGGTGCAGACGTAGGAAGTGTTTCCCCATAGACAACAATGGGGCTGCGTTAGGAGCTGAACGCGGCTTTTTTGCAGGTGTTTGGTTTTTTTTTCAGCTCAAACAGCCCCATTGTTTCCTATGGGGGAATTGTGCACGAGCACGTTTTTGAGGCTGGCCGTGTCCGTAAGCAACTCTGGTATCGAGAGTTGAAGTTGCGTTAAATATGCTCTACGCTCCTTTTTTGGAGCCTAACACAGCCATTCGGTGGACTCTCAATACCAGAGTTATTTTAACGGTGCGGCCAGTAAAAAGCCAGCGTTAGCTACGCAGGTCATTACCGACAAAACTCTAAATCTAGCCGTTAGAGACCACTATGGGGATCAGTATAAAAAGGCATCTTCCTATTGAGTGGACATATCTTGATAAAGGCCGGCAGCAGACTGAAACGCGTAGATGAGTATTCACTACTTAGGAGTAACAGAGCGCTCTGTCAAAATTGCTGGTCACGGATCTGACTCAAAGAAACTTTGAAAGTCACACCAAAAATACCACACCTTATTGGAGGACAAATCACTTGTGACCGCTGTATGCGGAAGTGAATCGTCAGCTGGAATATAGGAGCGATGACAAAGACAAAAGGTTAAGGATATCGGTTCAGAATCATAACGAAGTGCAACCACAATAGATATAATCACTAAGTTGCAAGGTATACCGGGTGACCCAAACAGCAGGAGATAAGGTAGTCGTTACAGTGACTATGGTTGTTCTAAAATAAAATATTTTATTTGTTTTTGATGGATTAACATATATGAAGTAAACATTTTAACACCATAATTTTAACGGTTTAGGTGGGTTAGCGCAATCTTCTTTCTTTTCCAAATTTGTTACCATTGGATTCGCTGCACAGGACAATCCTTTTGTGAAGTTTCATTCATCGTTTCCAGAGTGCTACAGGATATATTGTGTTTTTAGATAGTGGTATCTTTCTATAGAATGCTCACGTTTGACTCACTGTTTAAATTGGTCTGAGTAAGGAGCGAATGCCCCAAAACATCACTATCTTGTATTAAAAGGATATGAAACCCATTTTTTTTTATTTCATGATTCAGAAAGAGCAGACAATTTTAAACAACTCTACAATTTCTATTATCTAATTTGCTTCATTCTCTTGAGATCCTTTGTTGAAAAGCATATCTAAAAAGGCTGATCGTGATTGGCTCACCCATGTACTTTGCTATTTCTTAAATAAAGGACACCTTAAGAATGAAACAAATTAGATAATCAAAGTAAATTACTATATTGTTTAAAATTGTATTCTCTATCTGAATAACAAAATAAATATCTTGGCTTTCATGTCTCTTTAAAGAGGATTGTTGTCTTCACTTAAAACCCAGAGAGTGCTGTCTCTTGTTTGCTCTCTCTCTCTCTCTCTCTCTCTCTCTCTCTCTCTCTCTCTCTCTCTCTCTCTCTCTCTCCTCTCTCTCTCTCTCTCTCTCTCTCTCTCTCTCTCTATATATATATATATATATATATATATATATATATATATATATATATATATATAATTTATTTTTTAGCCAGTAGCCCAGCACTCAAACCTTAAGGGTGTAGTAAGTGCCCGGGTGCTGTCCTTAATTTTGTGCATATGTCAACCATTTATATAGAAGGGCACTCGAATGCATATTTATATGATAATCCACATGAATTTTTATTTATAATTCATCCAGTTCATACTGTAATTGTCAACATTTCTGCCCCTACTTGGGCCTTCTTCAAGACAGATATGTCCCATATAAGACATACATTTCGCCATTCAAGTTAGCATCGCTGGCGTACTCTCAGATAAGTCTGAACGTTGACACTTACAGAATGAACTGGATGTTTTATAAATAAAAATTAATGTGGATTATCATATACATATGCCTGTGAGTGCCCTTCTATATAAATATCACTTTAAAATTCCATACACACAATCTTTCTCTCTCACCCAATTTCATTATGTCAGCAATAATGAATATAGATCTCATTTATTCAATCTATTTGGAAAGCATAAAAAAAATCTAACAAAAATATACATTTTGAACAAACTATCGGCTAGATTACGAGTTTTGCGTTAGAGGCTATGCGGTGCTAACGAGCAGTTTTCCCTCACCGCTCACTTACCTGCAGCGCTGATATTACGGGTTTTTACAAACCCGTCGTTAAAAGACAAGAAGTGAGCGTTTGAGCAAAAATGTTGCTCCTTAACCGCACTCCAAAACTAGCGCTGCTTAAGTCAGCGGTGAGCTGGTCGTACGTGCTTGTGCACGATTTCCCCATAGGAATCAATGGGGAAAGCCGGCTGAGAAAAAGTCTAACACCTGCAAAAAAGCAGCATAAAACTCACTAACGCAGCCCCATTGATTCCTATGGGGAAATAAAATTTATGTCTACACCTAACACCCTAACATGAACCCCGAGTCTAAACACCCTTAATCTTACACTTATTAACCCCTAATCTGCCGCCCCCGACATCACAGACACCTGCATTATATTTATTAACCCCTAATCTGCCACTCCGGACACCGCCGCCAACTACATTTTACTTATGAACCCCTAATCTGCTGCCCCCAACATCACCGCCACCTACACTATATTTATTAACCCCTAATCTGCCGCCCCCAATGTCGCTGCCACCTACCTACACTTATTTACCCCTAATCTGCCGCCCCCAACGTCGCCACCACTATAATAAATATATTAACCCCTAAACTGCCGCACTCCCACCCTTGCAAACATTAGTTAAATAATATTAACCCCCTTATCTGCCGTCCCTAACATCGCCGCCACCTACCTACATTTATTAACCCCTAATCTGCTGCCCCCAATGTCGCCGCCACTATAATAAATGTATTAACCCCTAAACCTAAGTCTAACCCTAACCCTAACACCCCCTAACTTAAATATAATTTAAATAAATCTAAATAAAATTACTATAATTAACTACATTATTCCAATTTAAAACTAAATACTTACCTATAAAATAAACCCTAAGCTAGCTTCAATATACTAATAGTTACATTGTATCTAGCTTAGGGTTTATTTTTTATTTTACAGGCAAGTTTGTATTTATTTTAACTAGGTAGAATAGTTATTAACTATTTAATAACTACCTAGCTAAAATAAATACAAAAGTACCTGTAAAATAAAAGCTAACCTAAGTTACAATAATACCTAACACTACACTATAATTAAATAAATTAACTAAATTAAATACAATTACCTAAATTAAAATAAATTAGCTAAAGTACAACCCCCCCACTAAATTACAGAAAATAATAAACAAATTACAGATATTTAAACTAATTACACCCAATCTAATAGCCCCTATCAAAATCACCCCCCCCCAATAAAAAAAAAAACCTAGCCTATACTAATCTACCAATAGCCCTTAAAAGGGCCCTTTTGCAGGGCATTGCCCCAAAGTAATCAGCTCTTTTACCTGTAAAAAAATACAAGCAAACCCCCCCAACAGTAAAACCCACCACCCACCACAAACAACCCCCCCAAAATAAAATACTAGCTAAAAAAAAAACAAGCTCCCCATTGCCCTGAAAAGGGCATTAAGATGGGCAATGCCCTTAAAAGGGCAGTTAGCTCTTTTGCTAGCCCAAACCCTAATCTAAAAATAAAACCCATCCAATACACCCTTAAAAACACCTAACCACTAACCCCCTGAAGATCAAATTGGAACAGCCAATAGAATGCCGCAAGCTCAATCCTATTGGCTGATTGGATCTACCTTAATTGCGATTGGCTGATAGAATTCTATCAGCCACTCGGAATCTAAGAGACACCATCTTGGATGACATCACTGAAAGGAACCTTCATTCGTCAGGTAGTCACTGGATGAAGGAGGATGGCTTGAAGATGGACCCCGCTCCTCATCGGATGGATGCAGATAGAAGATGCCGTCTGGATGAAGACTTCTGCCCCATCCTGGAGGACCACTTTGCCCGGCTTGGATGAAGACTTCTCCCGCGCTTCGTTGAGGACTTCGGCCCGGTTGATGAAGACTTCTGCCGCTTCACCTTGCGGAAGGATGTCAGTCCTTCAGAACTGTAAGTTGATCTACAGGGGGTTGTGTTTAGTTTTTTTTAAGGGTGTATTGGGTGGGTTTTATTTTTAGGTTAGGTTTTATTTTACAGGTAGTTTTGTATTTAGTTAAGCTAGGTAGTTATTAAATAGTTAATAACTATTTAATAACTATTCTACCTAGTTAAAATAAATACAAACTTGCCTGTAAAATAAAAATAAACCCTAAGATAGATACAATGTAACTATTTGTTATATTGTAGCAGGCTTAGGGTTTGTTTTATAGGTAATTATTTAGTTTTAAATAGGAATAATTTAGGTAATGATAGGAATTTTTATTTAGATTTATTGTAATTATATTTTTAAGTTAGGGAGTGTTAGGGTTAGACTTAGGTTTAGGGGTTAATAAATTTAGCATAGTGGCAGTGACGTTGGGGGCGGCAGAATAGGGGTTAATAAGTGTAGGTAGTTGGCGGCAACATTGGGGGCGGCAGATTAGGGGTTAATAAATATAATGTAGGTGGTGGCGGTGTCCGTAGCGGCAGATTAGGGGTTAAAAATTTAATTTCATTGTTTGCGATGCGGGAGGGCCTCGGTTTAGGGGTTAATAGGTAGTTTATGGGTGTTAGTGTACTTTTTAGCACTTTAGTTATGAGTTTTATGTTACGGCGTTGTACCATAAACTCTTAACTATTGACTTTAAATGCATTAGGACTCTTGACAGAGTAGGGTGTACCACTCACGTTTTGGCCTCCCAGGACAGACTCGTAATACCGGCGCTATGGAAGTCCCATAGAAAAAAGACTTTATGAAGTTTACATGTCGTTTTGCTGTAAGGCCAAAGAAGTGTGCGGTACACCTATACCTGCAAGACTCGTAATAGCAGCGGGCGTAAAAAAGCAGCGTTTTACCTTAACGCACAACTCGTAATCTAGCCGTATATTTTTCATAAACATTTATAAACAAACTTTTTGTTACGCTGACCCCACAAGTATATATTTTTTTCTTATGTAAATCTTTCATACATTGATAAAAATGCAGAGCTGTTACGGATATTATGAAACACAGCCTACTGGATAAAATAACTGTGCAGTGCTGCTCTTGAAAAATCTAATTCGGCTAGATTACGAGTTTTGCGTTAGAGGCTATGTGGTGCTAACGAGCAGTTTTTTCTCACTGTTCACTTTGCCACAGCGCTAGTATTACACGCTTTTACAAACCCGTCATTAAAAGACAAGAAGTGAGCGTTGAGCAAAATTTTGCTCTTTACCGCACTTCAATACCAGTGCTGCTTAAGTCAGTGGAGAGCTGGTCATATGTGCTCGTGCACGATTTCCCCATAGGAATCAATGGGCAGAGCCGGCTGAGAAAAGTCTAACACCTGCAAAAAAGCAGCGTAAAAAGTCAGTAACGCAGGCCCCATTGATTCCTATGGAGAGAATAAAGTTTATGTTTACACCTAACACCCTAACATGAACCCCGAGTCTAAACACCCCTAATCTTACACTTATTAACCCCTAATCCGTCGCCCCCAACATCCCCAACACCTACATTATTCTTATTAACTCCTAATCTGCCGCTTCCGGACACCGCGGCCACCTACATTATATTATTAACCCATATTTGCCGTCCCCAATGTCGCCGCCACCTACCTACACTTATTACCGCTAATCTGCCGCCCCAATGTTGCCGGCCCGCACTATAATAAACATAATAACCCTAAACCGCCGCACTCATCGCCTCGCAAACATTAGTTAAATATTATTAACCCCTAATCTGCCGTCCCTAACATAGCCGCCACCTACCTACATTTATTAACCCGTAATCTGCTGCCCCCAATGTCGCCGCCACTATACTAAATGTATTAACCCCTAAACCTAAGTCTAACCCTAAACCTAACACCCCCTAACTTAAATATAATTAAAATAAATCTAAATAAAATTACTATAATTAGCTAAATAATTCCTATTTAAAACTAAATACTTACCTGTAAAATAAACCCTAGCTAGCTACAATATAACTAATAGTTACATTGTAGCTATCTTAGGGTTTATTTTTATTTTACAGGCAAGTTTGTATATTGTTTAACTAGGTAGAATAGTTATTAAATAGTTATTAACTATTTAATAACTACCTAGCTAAAATAAATACAAAAGTACCTGTAAAATAAAACCTAACCTAAGTTACAATAACACCTAACACTACACTACAATTAAATAAATTAACGAAATTAAATAAAAATGACCTAAATTAAATTAAATTAGCTAAAGTACAAAAAAACAAACACTAAATTTACAGAAAATAATAAACAAATTCAAGATATTTACTAATTTTTACCTAATCTAATAGCCCTATCAAAATAAAAAAAGCCCCCCCAAAATAAAAAAAAACCTAGCGTAAACTAAAAGGGGCCTTTTGTGGGGCATTGCCCAAAGTAATCAGCTCTTTTACCTGTAAAAAAAAAATACAAACCACCCCCCAACAGTAAAACCTACCACCCACACAACCAACCCCCCAAATAAAAGCCTAACTAAAAAAACCTAAGCTCCCCAATGCCCTGAAAAGGGCATTTGATGGACATTGCCCTTAAAAGGGCAGTTAGCTCTTTTTATTTTTAGGTTAGAGACTTTGGGCTGCAAAAGAGCTAACTGCCTTTTCAGGGCAATGGGGAGCTTAGATTTTTTTAGATAGTATTTTATTTGTGGGGTTTGGTTGTGTGGATGGTGGGTTTTACTGTTGGGGGGTTGTTTGTATTTTTTTTAACAGGAAAAAGAACTGATTTCTTTGGGGCAATGCCCCTCAAGAGGCCCTTTTAAGGGCTTTTAGTAGTTTAGTTTAGACTAGGGTTTTTCTTTTTATTTGGGGGGGGGCTTTTTTATTTTGATAGGGCTATTAGGATTAGGTGTAATTAGTTTAAATATCTCATAATTTGTTTATTATTTTCTGTAATTTAGTGCTTTTTTGTACTCTAGCTAATTTAAATTTAGGTAATTGTATTTAATTTAGTTAATTTATTTAATTATAGTGTAGTGTTAGGTGTTATTGTAACAGGTTTTATTTTACAGGTACTTTTGTATTTATTTTAGCTTGGGTAGTTATTAAATAGTTAATAACTATTTAATAACTATTCTACCTAATTAAAATAAATACAAACTTGCCTGCAAAATAAAAATAAACCCTAAAATAGCTACAATGTAACTATTAGTTATATTGTAGCTAACTTAGGGTTTATTTTACAGGTAAGTATTAGTTTTAAATAGGAATTATTTAGGTAATGATAGGAATTTTTAGTTAGATTTATTTTAATTATATTTTTTAGGGGTGTTAGGGTTAGGGTTAGACTTAGGTTTAGGAGTTAATGCATTTAGTATAGTGGTGGCGATGTTGGGGTGGCAGATTAGGGGTTCATAAATATAATGTAGGTGGTGGCGGTGTCCGGAGCAGCAGATTAAGGGTTAAAAAGTTTATTATAGTGTTTGCGATGCGGGAGGGCCTCGGTTTTGGGGTTAATAGGTACTTTATGGGTGTAAGTGTACTTTTTAGCACTTTAGTTATGAGTTTTATGTTACGGCGTTGTACCATAAAACTCTTAACTACTGACTTTTAAATGCGTTAGGACTCTTAACAGGGTAGGGTGTTCCGCTCACTTTTTGGCCTCCCAGGACAGACTCGTAATACCGGCGCTATGGAAGTCCCATAGAAAAAAGACTTTACAAAGTTTACGTAAGTCATTTTGCAGTAAGGCCAAAGAAGTGTGAGGTACACCTATACCTGCAAGACTCGTAATACCAGCGGGCGTAAAAAAGCAGCATTAGGACCTCTTAACGCTGCTTTTTTACCTTAACTCATGATCTAGCCGATTGTTTCTTTAAATTTCTATATTTTTACTCTCTACATTTAAAAGCAGACATTTGGCTGTTTTCAATGACAACACAATCTGCTATTTTGTTATATATATTGTTTAGCACATTTTTGGGTTTCATATCCCTTTAAGAACGTTTTGTGTATTTTTGAGGGTTTGTTTTTTGGAATAGAGTAAGATGTTTGTGGTATTTGCTGTAGTGAGGGGTACATGTGGAGAAAGGGTATTTTTGAGGTTAATTGGGTGCTTAAGGGTTAATTTCACTCAATTTATTTACAAAAGATAAAGGGCTAGATTACAAGTGTAGCGCTAATTTACTGTGTGCCCGTAAACTTCCAAATGTACCTGTTTTTGGCCACATGATAAATAACCATCCATTACAAGTGGTGGTTGGTTATTGCTACCACAAGCTTGCAGTAGCAATTAGGGCTGAAAAAAATAACCAGAGATAAGTTCTCTGGTTAATTTTCTAAATGTTCCCCAATTGCCCCCAAAATACAGTGGTGTGTTGATTACAAAAAAATAAAATAAAACAATGAGTATTTTTATTTTTTTAAAATAACTGCAAGAAGCAGTTATGAGGGGTTAAAGTTGGCGGGTGTGGAGTGTTAGAAAAAAAATTGCGCTGAAAAGTGCCTTTACATTGTGGCCTAGGGGAACTGTGTGTTCCCTGTAAATATATATGTATATGCTTATATACATATATATTTATGTGTTAATATGTGTATAGAGCCTCTGATGAAGCGCATGTGTGCATGTGCAAAACACGTCAGGTGTTGTTTGACTGTCTACCTAAACTCATTTGGCACGTCCAAATAAACTGAGCTATACCCAGCTTTCAACTTCAGTTTTGTTTTGTGCTATCTGGATTTATTTGCTGATTGAGCGGTTGGCAATACCGCTATTAGCATTACCGAAGTCCTAAGGCCAGTCCAAGGCTGATTGGATCTGCCAGTTTTTAGCCACCACCTACCCCAGCATCTGGAGCCTATCATAGGCATGGACGTACTGACGTCAGATCCTGGAGTCAAGGAGGAGGGTGATATGCCCACCGAGACAGAAGGATCCTGACTCTGCACTGAGGACATTTCCTGCAGCCGTGACTGGATGGCCTAATCACCAGACCAGGATCACTTACAGAAGTTGTCCATTATAGCAGGTCGTTCCAGATGAAAGGGGTTTTCAATGTGATCGGCTATTCTCACCTACTACTGCATAGCAGATATACAAGCACCATTATGGATCGTTTGCACCCAGCCTAAAGAATCAAGATAAGTACTGAGGCCGTTTCTTGATATTGTTAATTGTATATTTTCTCTTTATTGTATGTATGTATATATTTCATATACACATATATTAAAATTTGCTGCCACATCGCCAATAGACTTACCCCCTTCGCTGTGCTAGGTTCTCATGCCGCGTCATACGGCATGAGAACAAGGCTACCATTGGAGACTATGGAAGCATGCTCTGGTGAACTTAATGCTTCCATACACCTAACTTGTAATACCGTGTGTGCTGTTATTACTAAGTGGAGCACAAATATTGCCATTGTGAAAGCAATATGTTGCGCTTTTTTGTAATCTGGCCCAAAGTAAGCAATTTGTGATCCTTGCTTTAAAATGATTAAACAACCTGAGATTGCAATACAAAATGCCTAACCATGCATAGTTAAAAACACCTTAGCAACAGTAGGGACTGGGGAGGTTTTCATTTGGTGTGTGTGTTTTTGTGTCCATGTGCAGTTGTGAGTATATAAGAGTACCCAGGGCCTTATCATAGAAAGCCCTTAAATATTCTTTAAAATTAAACATATAACATATATATACAGTATCTCACAAAAGTGAGTACACCCCTCACATTTTTGTAAATATTTTATTATATCTTTTCATGTGACAACACTGAAGAGATGACACTTGCTACAATGTTACAATGTAAAGTAATGAATGTACAGTCTGTATAACAGTGTACATTTGCAGTCCCCTCATAATAACTCAACACACAGTCATTCATGTCTAAACCCTTGGCAACAAAAGTGAGTACACCCCTAAGTGGAAATATCCAAATTGGGCCCAATTAGCCATTTCCCTCGACGGTGTCATGTGACTTGTTAGGGTTACAAGGTCTCAGGTGGGAATGGGGAGCAGGTGTGTTAAATTTGGTGTTATCACTCTCACACTCTCTCATACTGGTCACTTGAAGTTCAACATGACACCTCATGGCAAAGAACTCTCTGAGGATCTGAAAAAAAGAATTGTTGCTCTACATAAAGATGGCCTAGGCTATAAGAAGATTGCCAAGACCCTGAAACTGAGCTGCAGCATGGTGGGCAAGGCCATACATCGGTTTCACAGGACAGGTTCCACTCAGAACAGGCCCTCAACATGGTCGACCAAAGAAGTTGAGTGCACATGCTCAGCGTCATATCCAGAGGTTGTCTTTGGGAAATAGACATATGAGTGCTGCCAGCATTTCTGCAGAGGTTGAAGGGGTGGGGGGTCAGCCTGTCAGTGCTCAGACAATACGCCACACACTTCATCAAATTGGTCTACATGGCTGTCATCACAGAAGGAAGCCTTTTCTAAAGATAATGCACAAGAAAGCCCGCAAACAGTTTGCTGAAGACAAGCAGACTAAGGACAGGATTACTGGAACCATGTCCTGTGGTCTGATGAGACCATTTAAACTTATTTGGTTCAGATGGTGTCAAGCATGTGTGTCAGCAACCAGGTGAGAAGTACAAAGACAAGTGTGTCTTGCCTACAGTCCAGCATGGTGGTGGGAGTATCATGGTCTGGGCCTGCATGAGTGCTGTTGGCACTGGGGAGCTACAGTTCATTGAGGGAACCATGATGCCAACATGTACTGTGACATACTGAAGCAGAGCATTATCCCCTCCCTTCTGAGGACTGGGCTGCAGGGCAGTATTGCAACATGATAACAACCCCAAACACACCTCCAAGACGACCACTGCCTTGCTAAAGAAGCTGAGGGTAAAGGTGATGGACTGGCCAAGCATGTCTCCAGACCTAATTCCTATTGAGCATCTGTGGGGCATCCTCAAATGGAATGTGGGGGAGTGCAAGGTCTCTAACATCCACCAACTCTGTGATGTCGTCATGGAGGAGTGGAAGAGGACTCCAGTGGCAACCTGTGAAGGTCTGGTGAATTCCATGCCCAAGAGGGTTAAGGAAGTGCTGGAAAATGATGGTGGGCCACGCAAAATATTGAAACTTTGGGCCTAATTTGGACATTTCCACTTAGGGGTGTACTCACTTGTGTTGCCCATGGTTTAGACATTAATGGCTGTGTGTTGAGTTATTTTGAGGGGACAGCAAATTTACACTGTTATACAGGCTGTACACTCACTACTTTAAATTGTAGCAAAGTGTAATTTCTTCAGTGTTGTCACATGAAAAGATATAATAAAATATTTACAAAAATATGAGGGGTGTACAATGTTTTGAGATACTGTATATGTGTGTATATATATATATATATATATATATATATATATATATATATATATATATATATATATATATATATATATATATATATATATATATATATATATATACATATATACATATACAAAACACGGAAGGGGACTGCACTCTCAGACCGGCCCGGGTACACATCCCATGACCCTGTAACATGCTCATCCCTGTGTTCTCACTGGAACTCACAGGAAGCTGTGCTGTCCCCAGAGTCGCAGGCAGTTAAACCAAGACAGGTCTGGGTACAAGAACCATAAGGAAAATTACAAAACAAATTGATACAACACACAGAGAAAGTCCAGCAGTCGACTTTCGACATTCAAACTAATGCACCAGTCCACAACATTTAAAGAAAACAAATAAAATACTGATGAAATTCATCAATATTCATTTGTTTCTTAAGTTACCTTAACCTATAGCAGCCTGGAGAGCAGTGTTAATCTAAAACTTCTCCACAGATCCCCGGGCCACAGTAATAGGAGTCATAGATAGTGCAGCCCTGGGCTCTGTGAAGAATGGGTCAGGACTAGTGTTGCCCTACCTATTCCTTGATGGAGAGCAACGTTAATCTGTTCCTTCTTCACAGAGCTAGGTCTGCGCCCTCTAAGCCTCCTATTAGCACTGCCTGAGACTCTGTGAAGAAAGGTTAGGATTAGCGCGGCTCTCCAGAGCTCTAAAGTATTTAACGCTACATGCGAACTTTATCACCTGTTGTTTAACTAACGTTGGTTAACAGAAAACAAAAACTGAATAGCACGGGCAACGAATGTTTGAAATACAATATTTTTTTTAATATTTGTAACAAAAGATTCAGCCAAACTGAATTTTTCATCCGTGTACACCTCTACTGAAAAGTTTGTACATTAAAATCAAATCTCAGTCAATGGGGGCCAAATTATCTTGCTGCGAATTCAGGCTCACCGGAAACAAACGTTAAGAAGCAGCAGTCTTAAGACAGCTGCTCCTTAAAGGGACAGTCTAGTACAAAATACATTTTTATGATTCAGATAGATAAGGTTAGTTTAAACAATTTTCCAATATAATGTTATGACCAAATTTGCTTTGTTCTCTTGGTATTCTTAGTTGAAAGCTAAACCTAGGAGGTTCATATGCTAATTTTCTAGGCCTCCCTCTTCTCTCAGGGCATTTTGACAATTTTTTCACCCCTAGAGGGTTTTAGTTCATGTGTTTCATATAGATAATATTGAGCTCATGCACGTGAATTTACAGAGGAGTGAGCATTGATTGGGGCCTATTTATCAAGCCGTCAACCGCAAATACACTGGAATTCCGCAGCGTATTTGTGGCGAGCCTGATTCGCCTTATTTATCAAAGGCTACAGACCGGCAAAAGTAGAATTTTGTGACGTAACATATGATCTCCTGATCAAAGTCCGACACAGATCGATGATTATGTCATTACAGATGTTCCGAATGCAAATTCGGCACTATCTGACTACTTTTTCTACTTATCATATTTCTACCAGGTACGCTCGGCACTATTCCGACCCAGTGTACCTGGTTTTCAATCCGCCGCCCTAGAGGTGGCGGATGCCATAGGAATCAATGGGAGTCTGAAAGCAGCGAAAGCTGCTTTTCGGTGCTGCCCGATATCCCATTGATTCCTATGGGTGACTAAAGTTACTTTTACACCTAACACCCTAACATAACCCCTGAGTCTAAACACATCTAATCTGCTGCCCCCTACACCGCCGCCACCTACATTATACTTATTAACCCCTAATCTGCCCCCTACACCCGCCGACACCTACATTATACTTATTAACCCCTAATCTGCCCCCTACACCCGCCGCCACCTACATTATGTTATTAACCCCTAATCTGGCCGTCCCCAACGTCGCCGCCACTATATTAAATTTAGTCTAACCCTAACACCCCCTAACTTAAATCTAATTTAAATAAATATAAAATAAAATTACTATCATTAACTACATTATGCCTATTTAAAACTAAATACCTATAAAATAAACCCTAAGATAGCTACAATATAACTAATGGTTACATTGTAGCTAGCTTAAGCTTTATTTTTATTTTACAGGCAAGTTTATATTTATTTTAACTAGGTACAATAGTTATTAAATAGTTATTAAATAGTTATTAACTATTTAATAACTACCTAGCTAAAGTAAAGACAAGAGTACCTGTAAAATAAAACCTAACCTAAGTTACAATTACACCTAACACTACACTACAATTAAATACAATTAAATAAATTACATACAATTAACTAAATTATATACAAATATCTACAAAACAAACAAACACTAAATCACAGAAAATAATAAACAAATTACAGAAATTTAAACTAATTATACCTAATCTAATAGCCCTATCAAAATAAAAAAAGCCCCCCAAAATAAAAAAAACCCTAGCCTAATTTAAACTACCAATAGCCCTTAAAAAGGCCTTTTACGGGGCATTGCCCCAAAGTAATCAGCTCTTTACCTGAAAAAAAAATACAAACAACCCCCCCAACAGTAAAACCCACCTCCCACACAACCAACCCCCCCCCAGAAAAAACTAACAAAAAAACCTAAACTCCCCATTGCGCTGAAAATGGCATTTGGATGGGCATTGCCCTTAAAAAGGCAGTTAGCTTATTTTGCAGCCCAAAGCCCTAACCTAAAAATAAAACCCACCCAATACACCCGTAAAAAAACTAACACTAACCCCCTGAAGAATAAAGATCGATTTACCGGGAGACGTCTTCATCCAAGCCGAGCAGAAGTGATCCTCCAGACGGGCAGAAGTCTTCATCCAAGCTGGGCAGAAGTGGTCCTGCAGGCGGCAGAAGTCTTCATCCAGACGGCATCTTCTATCTTCATCCATCCGGCGCGGAGCAGGTCCATCTTCATCCACCTGAAGCGGAGCATCCTCTTCGGCCAACGACTACCCGATGAATGAAGGTTCCTTTAAGTGACGTCATCCAAGATGGCATCCCTTAGATTCCGATTGGCTGATAGAATTCTATCAGCTAATTAGTATTAAGGTACAAAAAATCCTATTGGCTGATGCAATCAGCCAATAGGATTGAGCTGGCATTCTATTGTCTGTTCCAATCAGCCAATAGAATGCAAACTCAATCCTATTGGCTGATTGGATCAGCCAATAGGATTGAACTTCAATCCTATTGGCTGATTGCATCAGTCAATAGGATTTTTTGTATCTTAATTCCGATTGGCTGATAGAATTCTATCAGCCAATCGGAATCTAAGGGATGCCATCTTGGATTCATCAGATAGTCGTTGGCCGAAGAGGATGCTTCGCGTCGGATGTCTTGAAGATTGACCCGCTCCGCGCCGGATGGATGAAGATAGAAGATGCCGTCTGGATGAAGACTTTTGCCGTCCGGAGGACCACTTCTGCCCGGCTTGGATGAAGACTTCTTCCCTTCTGAAAGACCACTTCTGCCCGGCTTGGATGAAGACGTCTCCCGGTAAGTCGATCTTCAGGGGGTTAGTTTTAGGTTAGGGCTTGTGGCCGCAAAAGAGCTAACTGCCCTATTAAGGACAATGCCCATCCAAATGCCCTTTTCAGGACAATGGGGAGCTTAGGTTTTTTTAGTTAATTTTTTTGGGGGGGTTGGTTGTGTGGGTGTTGGGTTTTACTGTTGGGGGGAGTTGTTTGTATTTTTTTTCAGGTAAAAGAGCTGATTACTTTAGGGCAATGCCTCACAAAAGGCCCTTTTAAGGGCTATTGGTAGTTTAGTTTAGGTTAGGGTTTTTATTTTGGGGGGCTTTTTTATTTTGATAGGGCTATTAGATTAGGTGTAATTAGTTTAAATTTCTGTATTTTGTTTATTATTTTCTGTGATTTAGTGTTTGTTTGTTTTTGTACTTTAGATTGTTGTATATAATTTAGTTAATTGTATGTAATTTATTTAATTGTATTTAATTATAGTGAAGTGTTAGGTGTTAGTGTAACTCAGGTTAGGTTTTATTTTACAGGTACATTTGTATGTATTTTAGCTAGGTAGTTATTAAATAGTTAATAACAATTTAATAACTATTGTACCTAGTTAAAATAAATACAAACTTGCCTGTAAAATAAAAATAAAACCTAAGGTAGCTACAATGTAACTATTAGTTATATTGTAGGTAGCTTAGGGTTTATTTTATAGGTAAGTATTTAGTTTTAAATAGGAAACTTATATTTAAGTTACGGGCTGTTAGAGTTAGACTTAGGTTTAGGGGTTAATAAATTTAATATAGTGGCGGCGACGTTGGGGACGGCAGATTAGGGGTTAATAACATAATGTAGGTGGCGGTGGTGTAGGTGGGGCAGATTAGGGGTTAATAAGTATAATGTAGGTGGTGGTGGTGGGCTCCGGGAGCTGTGGTTTAGGGGTTAATAACTTTATTTAGTTGCGGCGGGGTTCGGAAGTGGCGGTATAGGGGTAAAACAGTTTAGTTTAGTGACAGGGTACCAATAAAGCTGGGAAAAAGCCGAAGAGCAGCGAGATCGATGACTGTTAGTTAACAACAGTCCACTGCTCATCGCCCTGTACTTGGTGCGCAGCTTTTTGACAGCTTTTTTGGTAACTTTGGAGAACGTATTCAGGTCCGCGGCAGCAATGTTAGGCGATCTTAGGCGAGCGTATTGGTGTCGTCGAATGCAAGTAAGTTGCCGGCTTTATAAATAGGGGCCATTGGCTAAAATGTAAGTCTGTCAAAAGAACTGAAATAAGGGGGCAGTCGGCAGAGGCTTAGATACAAGGTAATCACAGAGGTATAAAGTGTATTATTATAACAGTGTTGGTTATGCAAAACTAGGGATTGGGTAATAAAGGGATTATCTATCTTTTAAACAATAACAATTCTGTGTAGACTGTCCCTTTAACTCATCTGCCACCTCTGAAGTGTTGGATAGCAATCATCCCGATTGTATACAATTGGGATGATTGACACCCTCTGCTAGTGTCCGATTGGACGTGAATGTGCAGAGGGCGGCATCGCACAAGAATTTCACGAGAAATGCTAGTCCAATGCTAAATGTTGACAGCGTATGCTGTCGGCATTTATCAATGTCGAGCGAACATGATCCGCTACAGCGGATCATGTCCACCTGACACTTGATAAATCGGGCCGAAGTGTTTAATTACCCATAAAAAATACATAAAAATTAAAACTTTTGGGTTCTAGTTTGCCCAAGAATGGTGTGTATCATGCATGATTAAAAAACATGACCCTGCAACATTCTATATAGGGATTGCTAATCTGTGTAGTAGCTCATTGATACTCTTGCCAAAGCAAATGAAACAGCATACTCCAGAGACTGTACCACTTGTCTTTAAAATGACAATATGAAATGCATTAAAAACAGTTACATGAAGACCTTTTGCAATGTAGTGCTGAATTGCTGATATTTATTATGCATATATAATAAAGAAATAATGTGATACAGAGCATCACAAGAACACTTTGTTTAAGTTTTGTTCATTTTACCTACAAAGGCTAAACAGCATTCTCCAACTGCTGAAACTCCACTCCAGGGGACAACTTACATATATTCCACATAAGGCTTCTGCACACTGCAGATATATTAAACCAGATTATTAGTACATTGAGCTTTTTTTAGAGGACTCTAGTTGTGAGAGTATTAAAGCTTGAGCTTATATTGGTCTCTGGAAGTGAGCTGCTCTCTATATCATGTGGCATCAGCACATTATCCTTAGCATCTCACATGTTATTACAGGATCATAGTCAGACTACTGCTATTAAGGGGTCACTGAATGATCAGCTGCTAATGACCCTAGCACATGATGCTGTTGCCTATGTTTTATAGGTATTATATAGGTAACAGTGCAAAATAATTAACAATTGCCTACAAGGTACAAAAGTATTAAACAACCTTCAAGAAAATAACAGAAGCTACAACATCTAGTCCAAATTAAACAGGGCAACTCTAGCCTAAGTAAACCCAGGTTAAAATGACACTGAACCCAAATTTTTTATGTCATTAGTTAGATAGAGCATGCAATTTTAAGCAACTTTCTAATTTACTCCTATTATCAATTTTTCTTTGTTCTCTTGCTATGTTTATTTGAAAAAGAATGCATCTAAGCTTTTTTTGGTTCAGACTCTGGACAGCAGTTTTTTTATTGGTGGATGAATTTATCCAGCAATCAGCAAGAGCAACCCAGGTTGTTCACCAAAAGTGGGCTGGCATCTAAACTTACATTCTTGCATTTCAAATGAAGATACCAAGAGAAAGAAGAAAATTTGATAATAGGAGTAAATTAGAAAATGTCATGCTCTGTCTGAATCACAAAAGAAAAAAATGGGTTCAGTGTCCCTTTAAGGACTACTAACTAAACATAGTAAACCACAGAATCTATTCCAAGAAGAATGCCCAATAATAATAATAATATACTCAGCCAGTTCAGTCCTCTAGTGTGCACTCTCTCTAAGATCAGTAAATGAGGAAGGAAAAAGAATGTGTATAGTAACTATTGACCCCCATTGTATACATAGGGGTCTATTTATTACAGTGCGGACGGACATGATATGATGTAGCATATCATGTTCGTCGCACATCGATAAATGTCGACAACATACGCTGTCTGCATTTATCACTGCACCAGCAGTTCTTGTGAACTGCTGTTGCAATACTGCCACCTGCAGATTTGCATTGGCCGCTAGCAGGGGGTGTCAATCAACCCGATCCTATTCCATCGGGTTGATTTCTGTTCGCCGCCATAGAGCAGGCGGACAAGTTATGGAGCAGTGGTCTTTATAAATTGACCCCTAAAAGTGAATTAAACTTTCATGATTCAGTGCCCATTTTTAAAAAATACTACACTTTCGTATGCTCATACTGCTAACCTTCCTTTTTAATTTTATATATCTATAAAATCTATATCATGTTTTTCCTGCTCCATACATTCCTTAGCTTGGTATCCTTTTTCTTCAATATTCTTACCTAGCCATCTACATTGTGACTGAGTAACAGAAAGGCACCAGTGCTATAGCCTGTCTTCACTCACCATGACCTTCTTCGCAGTTTATGAAGTTAAAGGGACATTATACACTAATTTTTTCTTTGCATAAATGTTTTGTAGATGATCTATTTATATAGCCCATAAAGTTTTTTTTTTTAAATAAATGTATAGTTTTGCTTATTTTTAAATAACATTCCTCTGATTTTCAGACTCCTAACCAAGCCCCAAAGTTTTATGTGAATACCATCAGCTACCTTCTCCAGCTTGCTGCTGTGTAAAGGGTCTTTTCATATGCAAAAGAAGGGGGAGGGGGGAGTGTCTTATTTGCCACTTGCAGTGGGCTTTCCAGCTACCTTTTCAACAGAGCCAAACTGACAGCTTCTAAGTAAGTTTTTAAACAGTTTTATACTGGATTTTTATATCAGTATCTGTGCATCTTATTCTTTATAGTAGTGTCTATTACATGCAGTTATATGAAAATGAGTGTATACTGTCCCTTTAACCTTTAACACTAATAGAGACTCTGCCCTTAAACAAATAATCCTAACTGCAACACTGTTTCAACACAAGTACCTGAACTGCAACCTTGACCCCTGCAACACCCAATAGATTCCACCATGCAACCCCCCACAGCAAAACTCCCTCCACACAAGACCTCTCCCCCAGTTAAAACAGCACTTGACTATATAATTCCTTACCCATTTGCAAAAAAACAAAACAAGCACCTTTCACCAAAACTATCCTTCCAAAACAGGAGTTCTCTCAAAATAAAAAATAAATAAAAAAAATATAAAAAATAGTAACTGACCCATCAATTTTCACTTGTTATAAATTCAGTTGAATAATCTTCCAGTCAGCTGCAACAGGTCCTGTAAATTATTATCCTTGTTGTTTTCTGGTTCTTTGTAGGGGTTCTCTACAATATTTATACAAAAAATACAACCCTAGTTATCAAGTTAACCATTATTGGGAAAGGACTGAATTACTGTCTAAATTGAACAAGTTCATTATTATCATTGATCAAATTAGACCAATATTAGGAGTGTGCTAACTCAATCAGGATTGTGAGGGGTAGATTTTATGGTTGTATTGAATTGGATTGGATTTAATGGTAGTATTCAGGGGTTTGCCAGTTAGGGGGGATGTTTGAGGTATTTGCAGTAGAGAGGTCACATATGAAGGTTTTGTTTTGGTACTAGTTGTGCATGGCCCTAGTATTGTGCTAAGGGCTAATTGAGTTATGGCAGAGTTATGGTTAATTGCTGTATTGGAGGTTAGCCAGGGTTAGTGTTTACTTGAAGTGGGAAAGGCAGTTGGGGTTTACTTGTAGTGGGGTTCTGGGGTCACTATTAGAAAAGATTACATATGAGGTGCTATGACCATACTGGGATGTGCATTGCTATAACAACATATGTTCACATTTTTAAAGTGAACATTTTATAAGTGAGGCACTAGCAATAGATTTATACAAGAACTGCACTACTCAGCAAAATGCTGCTTATTAAGACAACATGCTGCCTATTGATATCTGCTGAAGAATTGAACACTACATCAAGCTAACCCTATTCTCTCTCCTCTGCTTTCAGAGACCCTGTCAATCTTCAAACTATTCACTGCTCTCTAGTGTTTTTTTCTCTCCTGTAACTCTCTTCTGGTACGTGAATAAAGACCTTCTCAATCTGCAAACTATTCACTGCTCTCTGGTGTTTTTTCTCTCCTGTAACTCTCTTCTGGTACGTGAATAAAGACCTTCTCAATCTGCAAACTATTCACTGCTCTCTGGTGTTTTTTCTCTCCTGTAACTCTCTTCTGGTACGTGAATAGAGACCCTGTGAATCTGCAAACTATTCACTGCTCTCTTGTGTTTTTTACTCTCCTGTAACTCTCTTCTGGTACGTGAATAGAGACCCTGTCAATCTGCAAACTATTCACTGCTCTCTGGTGTTTTTTCTCTCCTGTAACTCTCTTCTGGTACGTGAATAGAGACCCTTTGAATCTGCAAACTATTCACTGCTCTCTGGTGTTTTTTCTCTCCTGTAACTCTCTTCTTGTAAGTGAATAGAGACCCTGTCAATCTGCAAACTATTCACTGCACTCTTGTGTTTTTTACTCTCCTGTAACTCTCTTCTGGTACGTGAAATAGAGACCCTGTCAATCTGCAAACTATTCACTGCTCTCTGGTGTTTTTTCTCTCCTGTAACTCTCTTCTGGTACGTGAATAGAGACCCTCTCAATCTGCAAACTATTCACTGCTCTCTAGTGTTTTTTCTCTCCTGTAACTCTCTTCTGGTACGTGAATAGAGACCCTGTCAATCTGCAAACTATTCACTGCACTCTGGTGTTTTTTACTCTCCTGTAACTCTCTTCTGGTACGTGAATAGAGACCCTGTCAATCTGCAAACTATTCACTGCTCTCTAGTGTTTTTTCTCTCCTGTAACTCTCTTCTGGTATGTGAATAGAGACCCTGTCAATCTGCAAACTATTCACTGCTCTCTGGTGTTTTTTTCTCTCCTGTAACTCTCTTCTGGTACGGGAATATTTACATAGAGCAAATTATTTTAGTTTGTTAATTTAGTCCTACATCTGTTGTACTGTTATCCAATGTCTTATTTCTAATGTTCAGTTACTTGCCATGTGATGTTCAATCATTATCAATACTTGCTATTATTCTAAAATTTATAGCAGTCTTATTCCATAGTTTTAACCTCCCCCAAATTTTATTGTCTGTTTACTTAACATCTCACCCTGACCAGACCAGAATCTAACTTTCCAATTGGCCTTTCCAATTGTCTTTGATTAGCAATCAACTAAATTTAGTGGACTCAGCTGACTGCCCTCCCTGCATATATTTCACACTATGATGTGCATTGCTATAACACTATGATGTGCATTGCTATAACAACATATGTTCACAATTTAAAAGTGAACATTTTATAAGTGAGGCATTAGCAATAGAATTATACAAGAATTGAACAAGTATTGGGCAAGAGGCAAGAAAAAGGCAGGTGCTTTTGTAATATTATGTTTGATATACCTTACTGTTTTCTTATGCAATTGCTACTGTAATACTGTGCCTTATGTGTTTAACTGGTTCCCTCTTTTGTAAAAATGCCTAATATCATCTTATTCCTTTTTGCTGCCTTTTGTCTCTACAACAAACTACATTATTCAATTACTCCTTCTCCCTCTCCACCTGCACTGTTCATTAGCCCATCTCTCTTAAACTCACCTTACTTTTGTAATCACAAACTTTACCTATTAAACACTCTCTCTCCCCCCTGCACCTTGTCTCAAAAGCAGTCTCACTACTGCAAATCTGTATCTCATCTCATGTCACTCTCCCTCTTGCTTTTACTAACTGCTGGTGACATCTCTCCTAATCCTGGTCCCCAACAACTGCCTAGTCATGCACATCCATGTATACCATCCCACAAACTCAAAAAACAAAACTCTGACAACCTTACTCAAATTCCTCTTGCATCAAAAGCCACTACCCCTATAACTTGTGCATATTGGAACTCTCGCTTTGTTTCCAACAAACTCACTTCTATACATGAACTCTTTATATCCCACTCCCTCAACCTTCTGGCCCTAACATAAACCTGGCTCTCTCCCCTAGACACAGCATCCACTGCTGCTTTGTCACGTGGGGGTCTCCACTTCAGCCACACTCCTAGGTCTGGTAATAGACAAGGAGGTGGTGTAGGTATTTTACTTTCCTCTCGTTGCACCTTTCAACAAATACATCCCATCTCTTCCCTCACATTTTCCTCATTCGAAACCCACATGATTAGCTTATTCTCTCCTCTTTCTATACGTGTTGCAGTCATATACCGTCCTCCTGGCTCCTCAACTCAATTTCTAGATCACTTGGCTGCCTGGCTACCTTATTTCCTTTCCTCAGACACTCCTTCCCTCATTCTTGGTGACTTCAACATCCCTCTTGACAATCCAAAATTCTCATTCTGACATACAAAGCCCTCAACTGCACTGCTCCCCCTATATCTCAGACCTTGTCTCCAGATACTCTCCCTCCCGTCCCCTTCGCTCTGCTCACGACCTCCTACTCTCCTCCTCTCTTGTCACCTCATCACACTCCCATTTACAGGACTTCTCCAGATTGGTTCCTATCTTGTGGAACTCTCTGCTTCGCACTACAAGACTCTCTTCTAGTTTTAAAAGCTTCAAGTGCTCCCTAAAGACTTTACTGTTCAGGGATGCATACAACCTATGCTAACCTTTCTTTATACCAGTTCCTCTCCTCCATTGCTATCCCCTGAACCCCCTTAGCATGTAAGCCTAAGAGTCCAGCTGTTTGTAGATCACCTTCTTAAGAGCTGACTACAACAGTGCAACTCTTGGCAGGGCCCTCTACCCATTTGATCACTATAATTGTTTTGTTGTACTCCGCCTTTGTTTATAGCACTGCGGAATCTGTTGGCTCTCTACAAATAACCAATAATAATAATAAATAATAATAATGTGGTAGCATTTCGGCCTGACAAACATAAAATCAGAGCAGTCATTGGGCACTTTTGCAGAGCTCTTAACCATTCTGCATTTTGGTGGGTAATCACAGGTTGGGAGCTCTGCCTGCGATAAATTACAGGGGTTCCCAGGACAACATAAAAGTCCATGGTTGACATTGAGGACAGTTTAGCAATGGCCAATTTGCTAATATCATGTCCTGCTATGGAATTGTACTATTAATATTATTATAATCTTAATAATTTATCTGCAAGGGCCACCTAATACAATAGACCTCTGCCTGTGCAACCAGTTAACAAACAAGTGAGGAGGAAAACCCATGGAATTACATCATTCCACAATACATAAAGGACAGGAGGAATATTTGTGGCTGTAATAAAAAATAAATACTGATCTTTTAGCATTTAGGTTGTGTAAAGCCCATAAATATTTTGTTTGTGGCTAGTTGAAGTTTTATTGAGAGGCAGGGGTCCAAACTTTGCCCCTGTATCACCTGGTTGCCCCCTCAGAACCCTATGACACTGTCCACTGAATACCCATAATTCCCTCCACAGGATTGCTTCCCCATTACAGGGGACAGGTGTGATAGGTGTGATACATTATCCGCTATGGCTGCACACAACAGTACACACCATATTTAGCATTCTGCTGACATCAGACCTTTAGCCAGCTATGAGGTCATAAAGCAGGAGGCATATACAAAGCTGGGC
>NC_069503.1:1121211151-1121308651 GCF_027579735.1 Bombina bombina
AAATAATTAAATAAACTACCTACAATTACCTACAATTAACCTAACACTACACTATCAATAAATAAATTAAACACAATTGCTACAAATAAATACAATTAAATAAACTATCTAAAGTACAAAAAATAAAAAAGAACTAAGTTACAAAAAAATAAAAAAATATTTACAAACATAAGAAAAATATTACAACAATTTTAAACTAATTACACCTACTCTAAGCCCCCTAATAAAATAACAAAGCCCCCCAAAATAAAAAATTCCCTACCCTATTCTAAATTTAAAAAGTTACAAGCTCTTTTACCTTACCAGCCCTGAACAGGGCCCTTTGCGGGGCATGCCCCAAGAATTTCAGCTCTTTTGCCTGTAAAAGAATAAATACAATACCCCCCCCCCAACATTACAACCCACCACCCACATACCCCTAATCTAACCCAAACCCCCCTTAAATAAACCTAACACTAAGCCCCTGAAGATCTTCCTACCTTGTCTTCACCATCCAGGTATCACCGATCCGTCCTGGCTCCAAGATCTTCATCCAACCCAAGCGGGGGTTGGCGATCCATAATCCGGTCCAGAAGAGGCTCCAAAGTCTTCCTCCTATCCGGCAAGAAGAGGACATCCGGACCGGCAAACATCTTCTCCAAGCGGCATCTTCGATCTTCTTCCATCCGGAGCGAAGCGGCAGGATCCTGAAGACATCCAGCGCGGAACATCCATCCGGACCGACGACTGAACGACGAATGACTGTTCCTTTAAGGGACGTCATCCAAGATGGCGTCCCTCGAATTCCGATTGGCTGATAGGATTCTATCAGCCAATCGGAATTAAGGTAGGAATTTTCTGATTGGCTGATGGAATCAGCCAATCAGAATCTAGTTCAATCCGATTGGCCGATCCAATCAGCCAATCAGATTGAGCTCGCATTCTATTGGCTGATCGGAATAGCCAATAGAATGCGAGCTCAATCTGATTGGCTGATTGGATCAGCCAATCGGATTGAACTTGATTCTGATTGGCTGATTCCATCAGCCAATCAGAAAATTCCTACCTTAATTCCGATTGGCTGATAGAATCCTATCAGCCAATCGGAATTCGAGGGACGCCATCTTGGATGACGTCCCTTAAAGGAACAGTCATTCGTCGTTCAGTCGTCGGTCCGGATGGATGTTCCGCGCTGGATGTCTTCAGGATCCTGCCGCTTCGCTCCGGATGGAAGAAGATCGAAGATGCCGCTTGGAGAAGATGTTTGCCGGTCCGGATGTCCTCTTCTTGCCGGATAGGAGGAAGACTTTGGAGCCTCTTCTGGACCGGATTATGGATCGCCAACCCCCGCTTGGGTTGGATGAAGATCTTGGAGCCAGGACGGATCGGTGATACCTGGATGGTGAAGACAAGGTAGGAAGATCTTCAGGGGCTTAGTTTTAGGTTTATTTAAGGGGGGTTTGGGTTAGATTAGGGGTATGTGGGTGGTGGGTTGTAATGTTGGGGGCGGGGTATTGTATGTTTTTTTTTACAGGCAAAAGAGCTGAAATTCTTGGGGCATGCCCCGCAAAGGGCCCTGTTCAGGGCTGGTAAGGTAAAAGAGCTTGTAACTTTTTTAATTTAGAATAGGGTAGGGAATTTTTTATTTTGGGGGGCTTTGTTATTTTATTAGGGGGCTTAGAGTAGGTGTAATTAGTTTAAAATTGTTGTAAGATTTTTTTTATGTTTGTAAATATTTTATTATTTTTTGTAACTTAGTTCTTTTTTATTTTTTGTACTTTAGCTAGTTTATTTAATTGTATTTATTTGTAGGAATTGTGTTTAATTAATTTATTGATAGTGTAGTGTTAGGTTAATTGTAGGTAATTGTAGGTAGTTTATTTAATTATTTTATTGATAGGGTAGTGTTAGGTTTAATTATAACTTAGGTTAGGATTTATTTTACAGGTAAATTTGTTATTATTTTAACTAGGTAGCTATTAAATAGTAAATAACTATTTAATAGCTATTGTACCTGGTTAAAATAATTACAAAGTTGCCTGTAAAATAAATATTAATCCTAAAATAGCTATAATATAATTATAATTTATATTGTAGCTATATTAGGATTTATTTTACAGGTAAGTATTTAGCTTTAAATATGAATAAGTTATTTAATAAGAGTTAATTTATTTCGTTAGATAAATATTATATTTAACTTAGGGGGGTGTTAGTGTTAGGGTTAGGCTTAGCTTTAGGGGTTAATCCATTTATTAGAATAGCGGTGAGCTCCGATCGGAAGATTAGGGGTTAATAATTGAAGTTAGGTGTCGGCGATGTTAGGGAGGGCAGATTAGGGGTTAATACTATTTATGATAGGGTTAGTGAGGCGGATTAGGGGTTAATAACTTTATTATAGTAGCGCTCAGGTCCTCTCGGCAGATTAGGGGTTAATAAGTGTAGGCAGGTGTCGGCGACGTTGTGGGGGGCAGGTTAGGGGTTAATAAATATAATATAGGGGTCGGCGGTGTTAGGGGTAGCAGATTAGGGGTACATAGGGATAACGTAGGTGGCGGCGGTTTACGGAGCGGCAGATTAGGGGTTTAAAAAAATATGCAGAGGTCAGCGATAGCGGGGGCGGCAGATTAGGGGTTAATAAGTGTAAGGCTAGGGGTGTTTAGACTCGGGGTACATGTTAGAGTGTTAGGTGCAGACGTAGGAAGTGTTTCCCCATAGGAAACAATGGGGCTGCGTTAGGAGCTGAACGCTGCTTTTTTGCAGGTGTTAGGTTTTTTTTCAGCTCAAACAGCCCCATTGTTTCCTATGGGAGAATCGTGCACGAGCACGTTTTTGAGGCCGGCCGCGTCCGTAAGCAACTCTGGTATCGAGAGTTGCATTTGCGGTAAAAATGCTCTACGCTCCTTTTTTGGAGCCTAACGCAGCATTTGTTTGAACTCTCGATACCAGAGTTAATTTTATGGTGCGGCCAGAAAAAAGCCCGCGGAGCGTTAACAGCCCTTTTACCGCCGAACTCCAAATCTAGGCCATAGTGTCCTGATAGGATAACAAATATTGTTAATTAAAACGTGGCAACAATTCATTCAACATGTTATAGTGCAATAATATACATAATGTACATAGTACTAAGTGCATAGTGTACAGTGTATCTCCCCACCAGTGATCAGTCATGAACAGTAGGTAAGGAAACTGTCATTAGTTAGTCATGCTTAACCGAGTTATCACAGCCACTATGTGCAGCCTATAGGGAGCAGAGAGAGTTTTTACAAACCTTTGAATGCTCTAATCATGTATTTGTATACATCTCACTCGTATCCATCCAATTGGTAGACCAGGTTCACACCCCCTTGTGTGTTATACAGCATATAACTTAATCACCTAAAATCATCGGTGGACATAATATTCCACTTCATAGTCTCATGGGCCCATATATCCAGCTGCGTGTAACATAAACATATTCATATTGTGTGCACATCGATCTAAATTCACAAAACCTCCAAGCCCCGTTATCTATAGGTGCGTGTCAAACCTCCTCCCCACACACACGTCATATTGAGGGGGCATATGTCAATACAACTATTTCTTGTCCATTGGATTATTGTATGGAAACCTCTCCCTCTGTGGGCGTGGCCAAGTGTGAATATGACATCAAGCCAAAGCACAGATCGTGCTTCAGTGTCAAAGTATATTGTCAAAATATATTGTATCAGATCTGATGTCCATTCCTTTCTAATAAAAGCTCCCATAATGTATGAATGTTAAGATTCCTAATCCGCTCAGTGTCGGCCAAATCATACATTAGTGTGGGTTCATACTCATCTCAACTTAGTGTTTCGAGGAGTGTGCCAAACAGCACTAATCATCTCCTATTGGTTTAACCCATGTAGCCTCTCCTAGTATGGGCATGGCGGAGAATGTATACAATAAACAGACTAAAGTAAATGGTGTATTGATGTCAAATCGTCCACCTCCTTACTAGATCTTGATCAATACCATACATACATGGCACCTCCCTTATGAGCACACATAGATTATTGGCCTCCACATTCCAAATTATCCCGTCCACATGACCCTGTTATGATCTGAAACATCATTGCAGTAATATGCAAGATAGGAAGAACTTTATCCCAAGTGACCACCAAGTGACACAATCATCCTATTAAAAACTAGCAAAACTAATCAATATATATATATATAAAAAAAATATAATAAATAATATTATCAATATGGATATTCAGCCTCCTAAGTCCCCAAACTATCTAGTGCAATAATACTTCCTGTTTCATGATCACCCATCATTAAACTCCTATTAACAATTCATTATCATTAATGACACCAAAGATAACGAAGACCTGCAGAGTCATGATGTATATTCGAGGGATGATTTCAGTCTTCCAACCCAAAATTCATTGGTATCAGGCTGGTCAGCTGGCCAGAAGTATATCAACTTTATCCGTTTATGTCAGTACCTCAGCCCCCACGACCAATCACCAGTAGGTAAAGATAATCACAACTGTGTGTGTGATGTGTGCATTAAAAAGTTAAAAACATATTGTAAACATACATTGACAAGGCTGACGAGTAAGGATAATTATCTGGTATACAAGCTAGTTGCTATTATATATATTAAATACTTGACAGATGTACTGAAGACTAAATCTGAAATGGCATTGTGTGTTCCCACTGGCTTAAAGGGCCATAATATCCAAATGTTTAAACACTTGAAAGTGATGCAGCATAGCTGTAAAAAGCTGACTAGAAAATATCACCTTAACATCTCTATGTAAAAAAGAAAGATATTTTACCTCAAAAGTTCCTCAGTAGCCACCTCCCATTGTAAAGGATTTCTAAGCAGCATTTTAGTATGTCTGTCCTAGGACAGCTGAAAGGATGAGCCTCGTGAACTCTCATATTATTTCACCAATCAGGTAAAGGAAGCTTACTATGAAATCTCATGAGAGTTAAGTCAAATCTCATGAGCTCACAGTAAGAGTTCATGACCTCAGCACTGCTGATGCTGATTGGCTGCTGTTCATTTCTTCATTTTTTTTTATTTTTACCTGCAGCTGGGAGCAGCTGAGTATAACTTTTTACACAGAACTTACTCTGCTGAGCTGAGGAGATTGTGAGGTAAAATATATTCCTTTTTTACATAGAGACGCTCAGGTGATATTTTCCTGTCAGCTTTTTATAGTTATACTGCATCAGTTTCAAGTGATTTAGCATATGAGTATTATGTCCCTTTAAGTATTCTGAAATACTCCTTATAGTATTTCTGTTCATAAGATTTTACTGATACCCTGGGGCTGCCCCATCATAATCCAGCCAACCTTAAATCTTGTTATGGAATCATAGACTCTCATTGATAATCTTGTCCATTGATGGATCACAAGTATTTTTAGTGCCTGACAGGGACGCCCCTATCAAGATTATGCTCCCATCGTGATCATGGGCTCTCATATATCAGTTTATTATAGGTAGCATTGCCACCCAGTATGTACATTTAGTCCCCTCGGACTGAGAGTTCCCAACTCATAGATCCATCTTGCCTCCTTTTGTAAGAGGATCTTTGCTCTGTTTCCACCTCTTCTTAATTTCGGGATGTGATCTATAATTCGAAACCTCAAGTCCTTCACGGTATGACCCAACTCCATTATTCTTGAGATGTTACATGCAAGATTGAATTGCGGTTTGTCATGTTCCAGAAAAGAGTTGTTCCCCATTGGTCTGTACTATTGAAAATTCTTACATCCAGATAGTCTACAGTTTCGGTGCTAACTGTATGACTAAATCTAATGGTATTCTGCATCTCATTTAGATTCTGGATCCATGGGTTTAACGTATCTTCTCCATCACTCCAAATGAGGAACAGATTGTCGATATATCGACAGTAATATTTGATTTGGTGCATATCATAGACATTCATTCTCTGGGTCTCATAGTTGGCCATATATAGAATCTAGATTAGCCAGGGATGAGGCCACATTGGACCCCATAGCTGTGCCCAATATCTGAAAGTAGAATGTCTTGTCAAAACGAAAGAAGTTCTCAGAGAGACAAAGCCTTAGTAGTGTAACAAGGATTTCTTCTTCTACCAATATGTCTGTGGGGCTGATGTCTGTAAGCTGAGTAATCTGTGAGATAAAATCAGTGGAGTCACGAATATACAATCTCTGTTGTTTCACCCATGGCTGTAAATAAAAATCCACAAATTCTTGTTGCAACAAGAACCCCTGGCGGAGACTATAGGTCTCCCTGGTGGTCTCTCGGCATCCTTGTGGATTTTAGGAAGGGTGTGCATAATTGGTGTAACAGGAAAATCACGTTGTAGAAATTTAAATTCCTGCTCTGAGATTGTCCTTGCATCACTCCCCTCAGAAAGTTTAGCATCAATCTTCCTCTTTAATTGATAAGTGGGACCCCCCTGAAGAGGTAGGTATGTTTTGGTATCCATGAGTTGCCTCATTATCTCTGCTTTATACTCATGGTAGTCCATCACCACCAACACACCCCCTTATCAGCAAGGCGTATCACAATGGATTGATAATCCTGCAGTGTTTTCAATTCCTGTTGTTCTTCTCTTGTGAGATTGTCATTAAATCTCATAGGTAGCTTTTTTCGGGGACCCAGACAATGAAGGTCTATGATATGCACCAAATCAAATATTACTGTCGATATATAAATGATCTGTTCCTCATTTGAAATGTGATGGAGAAGATATGTTAAACACAGGTAAATACTGGGTGGCAATGCTACCTATAATGAACTGATATATGAGAGCCCATGATAGCGATGGGAGCATAATCATGATAGGGGCGTCCCTGTCAGGCACTAAAAATACTTGTAAGCCTTCCATGGACAAGATTATCAATGAGAGTCTATGTGTCAGGTTAGGAAAAGTCCAGAAGAAGAACCAAATGCTAGGGCGAACATAAACAACACCCTTGCACTCACGACAACCTCTAAAAAACAATGTACTCACGATATGGAGCAGGGTTAGCCTGATTCCAAAGTAATTCAAGATATCAGCCAAATAGACTTCTGAGTAAGGAACTGGTTACAGGAAAAGTCTTCCACAGAATCAGGAGAGCAGGGATAGTCACTTATACTAGACAGAGGAAGGGTAAACAAGAAACAAGGGTAAACAAGAAACAGTTAATAATGCAGGAGTAGGTAAATTTTTATCAGGCAGTTTTAGGGTTAATACTGTGTAGTCAGTCCTTGAAGAGTTTGGCAACAGGTTATCAGGCAGTTTGTAGGTTTATACTGAATAGTCAGTACATGCAGAGTTAGATAACAGGATAACAGGTAGTTTGAGGGTTAATACAGATTAATCAGTACTTGCAGGGATTGGCAACAGGTTGTCATGCAGTTTGAGAGTTTCACAGAATAGACAGTCTTTGCAATGTTTGGCAACAGGATATCAAGCAGTTTGAAGGTTTACACTGAATTAACAGTATTTGCAGAGTTTTGGCAACAGGTAAACATGCAGTTTGAGAGTTTCACAGAATAAACAGTTTTTGCAATGTTTGGCAACAGGATATCAAGCAGTTTGAAGGTTTACACTGAGTAAACAGTATTTGCAGAGTTTTGGCAACAGGTAAACAAGCAGATTGAGAGATTTACAGAATAAATAGTACTTGCAATGTTCAGCAACAGGTTATCAGGAAGTTAGAGGATTAACCCAGGATAGTCAGTCTTTGCAGAGTTTGGCAGTTAGAGAGATTTCACAGCGAAGTCCTCACAGGAGCCACAAAGAGTAACAAAGAAACAGGCACTGAAGAAACAGGAAGCCCGGAATAAAAAGCCTTGTAGTGACATCATCAGGAAGGGGCGGCTCAGACTACCTGTCAATCAAGCACACAGAGAGGACAGCTGGAGCTTCCCAGAGGCCGAGCGTGACAGTGCCCCCTCCTCAAGGACCCCTCTGGGGGACCCGACCGGGCCTGGCAGGGTATTTCTTGTGAAAAGACTTGACAAGAGCTGGAGCATGAACATGAAAGGCTGGTTCCCAAGATCGTTCAGAGATAGGATAGCCTTTCCAATGGACCAGGTAGTACAGCCGATTGCCCTGTAGCTTGGAATCCAAAATCTGGCTGACTTCAAACTCAGAAGTACCCTCTACGGAAAGTGGAGGAGGTGGTTTACTCTTGATAGAGTACCGGTTGTAGATGACTGGCTTGAGTAAGGATACATGAAACACTGAATGGATCTTGAGAGTCTTGGGTAAAGCCAGGCGGTATGCAGAAGAACTAACTTTAGAAACAATTTGAAAAGGTCCAATGTACTTAGGACCCAACTTAGTACAAGGTTGTTTTAGACGTATGAATCTGGTGGATAAAAAGACTCTGTCTCCAGTACGAAGTAAAGGAACCTTACACCTTCTGCGATCAGCATATCTCTTGTGTCTTAAGGAAGAGGAAAGTAGATTTTGACGAATGAGATGCCAGTGGTTACTGAGATTTTTCACAATACGATCTGCTCCAGGGACTTCAGTAGAACTGGTAATCATAGGAAAGGTTTTAGGTTCAAAACCATAAGCTGCCTTAAATGGAGAGGTCTGTAATGAGGCATTATAGCGTGAGTTGTGAGCTAATTCCGCCAAAGGCAATAACTGAGACCAGTTGGAGTGGTGATGGTCTACATAATGTCTAAGAAAAGATTCTAAGGCTTGATTTACATGCTCAGTCTGTCCGTTGGATTGAGGATGATGTGCAGTAGAAAGAGATATGTTGATTCCGAAATGCTTACAAAAAGACCTCCAAAACTTGGAAACAAATTGAACTCTGCAATCTGAGACTATGTCAGTGGGGAAACCATGTAAACAAAATATATGTAGAACAAAGAGTTCAGAAAGTCTTTGAGCTGAAGGCAAGCCTGGAAGAGGTATGAAGTGAGCAGACTTGGAGAACCGATCCACCACTACCCAAATGGTCATATTTCCAGCAGAAACAGGAAGATCTGTAACGAAGTCCATGGATAAGTGAGACCAAGGGTAATGAGGAATAGGAAGAGAGTGCAATAGATAGTGATGTCGCGAATAGTTCGCCGGTGAATAGTTCCCGGCGAGCATAGCATGTTCGCGTTCGCCGCTGTGGGCTAACATATGTGATGTTCGATCCGCCCCCTATTCATCATAATTGAGTAAACTTTGACCCTGTATCTCTCAGTCTGCAGACACATTCCAGCCAATCAGCAGCAGACCCTCCCTCCCAGACCCTCCCAGCTCCTGAACAGCAGCCATTTTAGATTCATTCGGAAGCTGCATTGTTAGTGAGAGGAGGGACAGTGTAGCTGCTGGTGATTTAATAGGGAAATTGATAGCTAGGCTAGTGTATTCAGTGTCCACTACAGTCCTGAAGGACTCAACTGATCTCTGCTGTAAGCACAGCACCCCAAAAAGCCCTTTTTAGGGCTAGAACATCATTTTTTTTCCCTGTGTAATCTAATTGCCGTTCCCTGCCTGTCAAGCCACTTGCCCAGTGCCACCACTCATATCTGGTGTAACAGTAGTGTAAATTTAAAAAAAAAAAACTTTTTTGACTGTGAAACATCAGTCTGCTAGTGTAATCTAATTGCAGTTGCCTGCCTGCCAGTGTGTGTGCCAGGCCCACTTGCCCAGTGCCACCACTCATATCTGGTGTAACAGTAGTGTAAATTTAAAAAAAAAAAACTTTTTTGACTGTGAAACATCAGTCTGCTAGTGTAATCTAATTTCAGTTGCCTGCCTGCCAGCGTGTGTGCCAGGCCCACTTGCCCAGTGCCACCACTCATATCAGGTGTAACAGTAGTGTAAATTTAAAAAAAAAAACTTTTTCGACTGTGAAACATTAGTCTGCTAGTGTAATCTAATTGCAGTTGCCTGCCTGCCAGCATGTGTGCCAGGCTCACAGCATATACTGTGCCCACTTGCCCAGTGCCCCCACTCATATCTGGTGTAACAGTAGTGTAAATTAAAAAAAAAAACTTTTTTGACTGTGAAACATCAGTCTGCTTTTTTGTGGCAGGCTCACAGCGTTTATTGTGCCCACTTGCCCAGTGCCACCACTCATATCTTGTTTAATAGTAGTGTAAGTGTACATTTAAAAACAAAAAAAATCTTTTTGGACTGTGAAACATCAGTCTGCTTTTTTGTTTCAGGCTCACAGCTTATACTGGGCCCACTTGCCCAGTGCCACCACTCATTTCTTGTTTAATAGTAGTGTAAGTTTACATTTAAAAAAATAAAAACTTTTTGGACTGTGAAACATAAGTCTGCTAGTGTAATCTAATTGCAGTTGCCTGCCTGCCAGCGTATGTGCCAGGCCCACTTGCCCAGTGCCACTACTCATATCGGGTGTAACAGTAGTGTAAATTTAAAAAAAAAAAACTTTTTTGACTGTGAAACATCAGTCTGCTTGTGTAATATAATTGCAGTTGCCTGCCTGCCAGCGTGTGTGCCAGGCCCACTTGCCCAGTGCCACCACTCATATCTGGTGTAACAGTATTGTAAATGTTAAAAAAAAAAACTTTTTTGACTGTGAAACATCAGTCTGCTTGTGTAATCTAATTGCAGTTGCCTGCCAGCGTGTGTGCCAGGCCCACTTGCCCAGTGCCACCACTCATATTTGGTGTAACAGTAATGCAAATTTAAAAAAAAAACTTTTTTGACTGTGAAACATCAGTCTGCTAGTGTAATCTAATTGCAGTTGCCTGCCTGCCAGTGTGTGTGCCAGACCCACTTGCACAGTGCCACACCACTCATATCTGGTGTAACAGTAGTGTAAATTTAAAAAAGAAACTTTTTTGACTGTGAAACATCAGTCTGCTAGTGTTATCTAATTGCAGTTGCCTGTCTGCCAGCGTGTGTGCCAGGCCCACTTGCCCAGTGCCACCACTCATATCTGGTGTAACAGTAGTGTAAATTAAAAAAAATAAACTTTTTTTACTTTGAAACATCAGTCTGCTAGTGTAATCTAATTGCAGTTGCCTGCCTGCCAGCATGTGTGCCAGGCTCACAGCATATACTGTGCCCACTTGCCCAGTGCCCAAACTCATATCTGGTGTAACAGTAGTGTAAATTAAAAAACAAAACTTTTTTGACTGTGAAACATCAGTCTGCTTTTTTGTGGCAGGCTCACAGCGTTTATTGTGCCCACTTGCCCAGTGCCACCACTCATATCTTGTTTAATAGTAGTGTAAGTGTACATTTAAAAACAAAAAAAATCTTTTTGGACTGTGAAACATCAGTCTGCTTTTTTGTTTCAGGCTCACAGCTTATACTGGGCCCACTTGCCCAGTGCCACCACTCATTTCTTGTTTAATAGTAGTGTAAGTTTACATTTAAAAAAATAAAAACTTTTTGGACTGTGAAACATAAGTCTGCTAGTGTAATCTAATTGCAGTTGCCTGCCTGCCAGCGTATGTGCCAGGCCCACTTGCCCAGTGCCACTACTCATATCGGGTGTAACAGTAGTGTAAATTTAAAAAAAAAAAACTTTTTTGACTGTGAAACATCAGTCTGCTTGTGTAATATAATTGCAGTTGCCTGCCTGCCAGCGTGTGTGCCAGGCCCACTTGCCCAGTGCCACCACTCATATCTGGTGTAACAGTATTGTAAATGTTAAAAAAAAAAACTTTTTTGACTGTGAAACATCAGTCTGCTTGTGTAATCTAATTGCAGTTGCCTGCCAGCGTGTGTGCCAGGCCCACTTGCCCAGTGCCACCACTCATATTTGGTGTAACAGTAATGCAAATTTAAAAAAAAAACTTTTTTGACTGTGAAACATCAGTCTGCTAGTGTAATCTAATTGCAGTTGCCTGCCTGCCAGTGTGTGTGCCAGACCCACTTGCACAGTGCCACACCACTCATATCTGGTGTAACAGTAGTGTAAATTTAAAAAAGAAACTTTTTTGACTGTGAAACATCAGTCTGCTAGTGTTATCTAATTGCAGTTGCCTGTCTGCCAGCGTGTGTGCCAGGCCCACTTGCCCAGTGCCACCACTCATATCTGGTGTAACAGTAGTGTAAATTAAAAAAAATAAACTTTTTTTACTTTGAAACATCAGTCTGCTAGTGTAATCTAATTGCAGTTGCCTGCCAGCATGTGTGCCAGGCCCACTTGCCCAGTGCCACCACTCATATCTGGTGTAACAGTAGTGTAAATTTAAAAAAAAAAAACGTTTTCGACTGTGAAACATCAGTCTGCTAGTGTAATCTAATTGCAGTTGCCTGCCTGCCAGCTTGTGTGCCAGGCTCACAGCATATAGTGTGCCCACTTGCCCAGTGCCCAAACTCATATCTGGTGTAACAGTAGTGTAAATTAAAAAAAAAAAAAACTTTTTTGACTGTGAAACATCAGTCTGCTTTTTTGTGGCAGGCTCACAGCATATATTGTGCCCACTTGCCCAGTGCCATCACTCATATCTTGTTTAATAGTAGTGTAAGTGTACATTTAAAAAAAAAAAAAAAAACATTTTGGACTGTGAAACATCAGTCTGCTTTTTTGTTTCAGGCTCACAGCTTATACTGGACCCACTTGTCCAGTGCCACCACTCATATCTTGTTTAATTGTAGTGTAAGTGTACATTTAAAAAAATAAAAACTTTTTGGACTGTGAAACATCAGTCTGCTTTTTGGTTTCAGGCTCACAGCTTATACTTGGCCCACTTGCCAAGTGCCACCACTCATATCTTGTTTAATAGTAGTGTAAGTGTACATTTAAAAACAAAAAAAAACATTTTGGACTGTGAAACATCAGTCTACTTTTTTGTTTCAGGCTCACAGCTTATACTTGGCCCACTTGCCCAGTGCCACCACTCATATCTTGTTTAATAGTAGTGTAAGTGTACATTTAAAAAAATAAAAACTTTTTGGACTGTGAAACATCAGTCTGCTTTTTTGTGTCAGGCTCACAGCGTATACTGTGCCCACTTGCCCAGTGCCACCACTCATATCTTGTTTAATAGTAGTGTAAGTGTACATTTAAAAAAATAAAAACTTTTTGGACTGTGAAACATCAGTCTGCTTTTTTGTGTCAGGCTCACAGCGTATACTGTGCCCACTTGCACAGTGCCAGCACTCATATCTTGTTTAATAGTAGTGTAAGTGTACATTTAAAAAAATAAAAACTTTTTGGACTGTGAAACATCAGTCTGCTTTTTTGTGTCAGGCTCACAGCGTATACTGTTCCCACTTGCCCAGTGCCACCACTCATATCTTTGTTGCGGTGCGTTAAACGGGGAGTTTGGTCTGTCACTGTGAAGTGGGCATAACCCTTACACTACCTGATCGATACAACATCATACCTGATGTTTTAAAGCACGTTATTCCAAACAATTTAGGAATGTTAGGTGATTTATGCCCTTTATGGATTAAAACCAGACTCTGCATCAACTATGTAATTTTACGTGGGAGTTTTGCATGGATTCCCCTCCGGCATGCAACAGTCCAGGTATTAGCACCCTTGAAACAACTTTTCCATCACTATTGTGGCCAAAAAGAGTCCCTGTGGGTTTTAAAATTCGCCTGCCTATTGAAGTCAATGGCGGTTCGCCCGGTTCACCCATTCGTGAACAGTTGCGGACGTTCGTGTTCGGCGACATCACTAGTAATAGACCAAATGGTCGATGAGAAGATTGTTTGTTCGAAGCACAAGAACCACAAGCAGCAATATAATCCCTCCTCATAGTGGACCACCAAACATGCTGCTTCAGTTTCCACAAAGTATTGGTTACTCCAGGATGACCTGCTGAAATGTTGTTGTGAGCCCAACGTAGAAGCTTAAGACGTAATCCTTTGGGTACATACAGGATACCAGAAGGTAGTTTGCAAGAGGATGGTACCCGGACTTGAGCAGCATGTAAAGCCTGTACTGGAAAAGAGGATACTTGAGCCAACACTTTGACTGGACATAGTATAGGTTCAGAATCCAAAGGAGAATGCTCAGAAGATTGGAACTGCCTAGATAAAGCATCTGCCTTGGAATTTTTTGAACCAGGAACATAGGAAAGTACAAAATTAAACCTGGAGAAGAACAAGGCCCACCGAGCCTGACGAGGATTGAGACGAGTAGCTGTATGGAGGTATAAAAGATTCTTATGATCTTTCAGAATGAAAAAAGGTTGACTGGTACCCTCTAACCAATGCCTCCATTCCTCCAAAGCTAATTTTATAGCCAAAAGCTCCTTATTGCCCACATCATAATTTAACTCGGCTGGATTGAATTTTTTCGAAAAGAACGCCACAGGATGTATCTTGCTGGTAGTTGGATCACGTTGGAAGAAAACAGCTCCGGATGCTATAGAAGAAGTGTCAACCTCCAAAATAAACTGGAGATTAGGAATTGGATGACTGAGAAGAGGTGCTGAAGAAAATGCAGATTTTAGCATTTCAAAAGCCTGTACTGCCGAAGTGGACCAGTTCTTACAATTTTGCCCTTTCTTAGTAAGAGAAGTGAGCGGAGACGTGATGTCAGCAAAGTTCATAATAAACTTTCTATAGTAATTGGCAAAGCCAAGAAACCTCTGCAGGGATTTGAGAGTAGTTGGTCTGGGTCAGTCCTTGATAGCGGAAAGTTTAGCAGGATCCATCTCAAAACCTAATTCTGAAATGATATAACCCAAAAAGGGAATGGAACTCTGATGAAAAGAGCATTTCTCCAATTTAGCGAACAGGGAATTGTCTCGTAACCTCTGAAGTACCAGTCTTACATGATGTACATGTTCCTGTAATGTTTTGGAATAGATCAAAATGTCGTCGAGATAAATGATAACAAATTGATTTAGATAGTCTCTGAAGATTTCGTTAACAAAGTGCTGAAATACTGCTGGTGCATTGCACAATCCGAATGGCATTACTAGATACTCGTAGTGACCAAATCTAGTGTTAAATGCTGTCTTCCATTCGTCTCCTTTACGGATTCTGACCAAATTGTAGGCCCCACGGAGATCTAACTTGGAAAAAATAGAAGCACTTTGAAGATGATCAAATAACTCAGGAATGAGCGGCAGAGGATAGCTGTTTTTGACAGTAATCTGATTCAAGGCCCGATAATCGATACAGGGACGGAGACCTCCATCTTTTTTCCCAATGAAGAAAAAACCCGCGCCCACAGGTGATGAGGAAGGACGAATAAATCCTCTGACTAAGTTGCCCTTTATGTATTCCTCAAGAGAGACATTTTCTTGATTAGAGAGGGGATAGGTCCTTCACTTAGGTAGAGGAGCCCCTGAAAACAATTCGACAGTCAAATATCCGGTGTGGAGTTAATGTCTCAGCCTCCTTTTTAGAAAACACATCACTAAAGGCATGATAGTAATTAGGCAATGAATCAGGAACTTCCACCATAGCTACGACAGGACCAGATGGTTTTGAGGGATTTTGCAGGCAATGTTTGAAACAGGTAGTTCCCCAGGAAATAAGTTCTCCTTTAGACCATGAGAAGACTGGATCATGAAGCTGCAACCAAGGTAACCCCAGAATCAACGGTATGTGGGGAGAAATGATGACGTCAAAACGAATAACTTCAGAATGGAGTATGCCCACAGACAAAAGAAGAGGAATGGTAGAATTTTGTATGATACCAGAACTTAAAGGCTGTCCACTAACAGTGGTTACCTTAATTAACTGTTTCTTGGCTTGAAGAGGAATCCTGAGAGAGTCAGCAAAGTTTGAATCAATTAAAACTCCAGCAGCTCCAGAGTCAATGAGGGCTTGAGCTCGAAACTTGGTGTCTCCAAAAGAGATAGTTACAGGAACAAAAAGATTAGAATTGAGGGAAGACATGGGATTCTGGCTTAACTCTGTCCCTCTATCAAAAGTTAAGCATTGGCTTTTACTGGCCGGAAAGGACAGTCCTTCAGTAAATGTCCTTTGGTACCACAATACATACATAATCCAAGAGTACGCCTTCTATGGCGTTCAGCTTCTGATAATTTAATAGCTCCTACTTCCATGGGTTCCACAGACTCAGGAGATTGGGAATTATTATGAGACAGACTTGAGGTTCGAATAGGAGGACGAAAAGAAGATTTAACAAAGGATCTCCGATTCCTATCTCTCTCCTGAAGATGTTCAGAATGCCGGGCGTCAAAAGTAATACACAAATTGATAAGACCCTCCAATGAATCAGGGAGTTCCTGAAATACAAGTTCATCCTTAAGGCGTTTGCAAAGTCCCTTGCGAAAGGCTGCCCGTAAGCTCCATGGTTCCAATCAGTTTCTGCGGCTAAAGTCCTGAATTCAATAGCATATTGAGCTACCGAAAGGGATCCCTGTCTCAGATCCAACAATCCTGCCTCTGCAGCTGCAGACCTCCCAGGCTTGTCAAAAACAGAAGAAAAAATGGACACAAACAATTCCACATCCTTTAGTAAAGAATCATTCTTCTCTAAAAGAGGAGACACCCAGGCTAGAGCCTTACCCTTCATGAGAGAAATAATAAAGGTGATCTTGGAAGTAGAATTGGAAAAACTTGAGGATTGTTTCTGAAGTTTAAACGACATTGATTAAGGAATCCACTGCATTCTTCAGGATTACCGTCATATTTATCTGGAAGTGGGATTCGTGGTATATACTGTCCAACAGGTTGAGGTGGGTTAAAAACAGCATTGGAGCTAGTTGCAGCTGCAGTAGGAGTCACAGTAGCTTGAGAAGGAGCGGAGAGGTTATGTAGCAGAGCAGTAATCTGGGTCAAGCTTTAAATCCAAAGATTGCAAATGAGCAGAATGATTTCCCAGAAGTTGCCCTTGTAGAGCCACAGCCCTGGATAACTCATCAGGGTCCATATTATGGCCCGTTTGTACTGTCAGGTTAGGAAAAGTCCAGAAGAAGACCCAAATGCTAGGGCGAACTTAAACAACACCCTTGCACTCTGAGTTTAATCCAGGACGTTACCCCACGACAACCTCAAAAAACAATGTACTCACAATATGGAGCAGGGTTAGCCTGAGTCCAAAGTAATTCAAGATATCAGCCAAATAGACTTCTGAGTAAGGAACTGGTTACAGGAAAAGTTTTCCACAGAATCAGGAGAGCAGAGATAGTCACTTATACTCAGACAGAGGAAGGGTAAACAAGAAACAGTTAATAATGCAGGAGTGTGTAACTTGTTATCAGGCAGTTTGAGGGTTAATACTGTGTAGTCAGTCCTTGAAGAGTTTGGCAACAGGTTATCAGGCAGTTTGTAGGTTTATATTGAATAGTCAGTACATGCAGAGTTAGATAACAGGATAACAGGTAGTTTGAGGGTTAATACAGATTAATCAGTACTTGCAGGGATTGGCAACAGGTTGTCATGCAGTTTGAGAGTTTCACAGAATAGACAGTCTTTGCAATGTTTGGCAACAGGATATCAAGCAGCTTGAAGGTTTACACTGAATTAACAGAAATTTGCAGAGTTTTGGCAACAGGTAAACATGCAGTTTGAGAGTTTCACAGAATAAACAGTTTTTGCAATGTTTGGAAACAGGATATCAAGCAGTTTGAAGGTTTACACTGAGTAAACAGTATTTGCAGAGTTTTGGCAACAGGTAAACAAGCAGATTGAGAGATTCACAGAATAAATAGTACTTGCAATTTTTGGCAACAGGTTATCAGGAAGTTAGAGGATTAACCCAGGATAGTCAGTCTTTGCAGAGTTTGGCAGTTAGAGAGATTCCACAGCGAAGTCCTCACAGGAGCCACAAAGAGTAACAAACAAACAATCACTGAAGAAACAGGAAGCCTGGAATAAAAAGCCTGGTAGTGACATAATCAGGAAGGGGCGGCTAAGACTACCTGTCAATCAAGCACACAGAGAGGACAGCTGGAGCTTCCCAGCGGCCGAGCGTGACACTATGATTCCATAAGAAGACTTAAGGTTGGCTGGATTATGATGGGGCGGCCCCAGGGTATCGGTAAAACCTTATGAACAGAAATACTATAAGAAGTATTTTAGAATACTTAAGCCAGTGGGAGTACACAATGCCATTCCAGATTTAGTCTTCAGTACATCTGTCAAGTATTTAATATATATGACAGCAACTAGCTTGTATAACAGATAATTATCCTTACTCGCCAGCCTTGTCAATGTATGTTTACAATATGTTTTTAACTTTTTAATGCGCACATCACACACACCGTTGTGATTATCTTTACCCACTGGTGATCAGTCGTGGAGGCTGAGGTACTGACATAAACGGATAAAGTTGATTTACTTCTGGCCAGCTGACCAGCCTGATACCAATGGATTTTGGGTTGGATGACTGAAATCATCCCTCGAATATACATTATGACTCTGCAGGTCTTCGTTATCTTTGGTGTCATTAATGAATTGGTAATAGGAGTTTAATGATGGGTGATCATGAAACAGGAATGTTCATAGTTAGGATTATTGCACTAGATAGTTTGGGGACATAGGAGGCTGAATATCCATATTGATAATATTATTTATTATTTTTTTATTTTTTTAAATATATATATATATATATATTCATTAGTTTTGCTAGTTTTTAATAGGATGATTGTGTCACTCGGTGGTCACTTGGGATAAAGTTCTTCCTGTCTTGCATATTACTACGATGATGTTTCAGATCATAACAGGGTCATGTGGACGGGATAATTTCAGCTTGGAATGTGGAGGCCAATAATCTATGTGTGCTCATAAGGGAGGTGCCGTGTATGTACGGAATTGATCAATATCTAGTATGGAGGTGGACGATTTTACATCAATACACCATTTACTTTAGTCTGTTATTGTATACATTCTCCGCCATGCCCACACTAGGAGAGGCTACATGGGTTAAACCAATAGGAGATGATTAGCGTTGATTGGCACACTCCTCTAAACACTACGTTGAGATGAGTATAATCCCATACTAATCTTGGATGACCTCACTTAAAGGAACCTTCATTCAAGAAGAGCCATCGGAAGAAGAGGATGCTCCACGCCGGATGTCTTGAAGATGGAACCGCTCCACGCCAGATGGATGAAGATAGAAGATGCCGTCTGGATGAAGACTTCTGCCGGCTTGGATGAAGACTTCGGCCTGCTTGAAAGAGGACTTCTGCCGGCTTCGCTGAGGACTTCTGCTGCTTCGTTGAGGATGGATATCGGGTCTTCAAAAACTGTAAGTGGATCTTTGGGGGTTAGTGTTAGGTTTTTTTAAGGGTTTATTGGGTGGGTTTTATTTTTAGCTTAGGGTTTGGGAGGAAAAAGTGCTAAATGCCCTTTTAAGGGCAATGCTCATCCAAATGCCCTTTTCAGGGCAACCGGGAGCTTAGGTTTATTTAGATAAGATTTTATTTGGGGGGTTTGGTTGTGTGGGTGGTGGGTTTTACTGTTGGGGGGTTGTTTGTATTTTTTTTTACAGGTAAAAGAGTTGATTTCTTTGGGGCAATGCCCCGCAAAAGGCCCTTTGAAGGGCCATTGGTAGTTTATTGTAGGCTAGGGTTTTTTTTATTTTGGGGGGCTTTTTTATTTTGATAGGGCTATTAGATTAGGTGTAATTAGTTTAAATATTTGATAATTTCTTTTTTATTTTGTGTAATTTAGTGGGTTTTTTTTGTAATTTAGTTAATTGTATTTAATAAATAATTGATTTAATTGTAGTGTAAGGTTAGGTTTTAGTGTAACTCAGGTTAGGTTTTATTTTACAGGTAAATTTGTATTTATTTTAACTAGGTAGTTATTTAATAGTTAAAAACTATTTACTAACTAATCTACCTAGTTAAAATAAATACAAACTTAGCTGTGAAATAAAAATAAAACCTAGGATAGATACAATGTAACTATTAGTTATATTGTAGCTAGCTTAGGGTTTATTTTACAGGTAAATATTTCGTTTTAAATAGGAATTATTTAGTTATTAATAGTAGGTTTTATTTAGATTTATTTTAATTACAATAAAGTTAGTGGGTGTTAGGGTTAGGGGTTAATAACTTAAGTATAGTGGCGGCGACATTGGGGGCAGAAGAATAGGGGTTAATAAATGTAGGTAGGTGGCGGCGATGTTAGGGGCGACAGATTATAGGTTAATAAGTGTAATGTAGGTGGCGGCAACATTGGGGGCAGCAGATTAGGGGTTAATAAGTGTAGGTAGGTGGCGGCGATGTTAGGGGCAGCATATTAGGGGTTAATAAGTGTAGGTAGGTGGTGGTGATGTCGGGGCGGCAGATTAGGCGTTAATAAGGGTAATGTAGGTGTCGGCGATGTCGGGGGCGGCAGATTAGGGGTGTTTAAACTTGGGGTTTATGTTAGGGTGTTAGGTGTAAACATAACTTTTCTTTCCCCATAGGAATCAATAGGGCTGCGTTACGGAGCTTTACACTGCTTTACTGCAGGTGTTAGGCTTTTTTTTCAGCCGGCTCTCCCCATTGATGTCTATGGGGAAATCATGCACAAGCACGTAAAACCAGTTTAAAGCAGCGCTGGTATTTGAGTGCAATATGGAGCTCAATTTTGCTCTACGCTCACTTATTGCCTGCTAATGCCGGTTTTATAAAAACCTGTAATAGCAGCGCTATAGGGAGGTGATCGGTGGCAATAACTTGCAAGTTAGCACCAAGCAGCTCTTACCGCAAAACTCGTAATCTAGCCGATTGTTTCCACTTGTATTTGTCTTTAATTTAAAACTGGTTTGAATTGTGAAATTAAAAGAAAGTGCACAGCTGGTCTATGAGATTGGATTTCATGAGTGATAATGAACATTCTCTACACTGATGTACTGATGAATATTAACACACACAGCAAAAACTAAAGCAATGTTTTAAATTAACCTTCTTCTATTCACAGGTGAACACATTTTAAGGGGACCCTAAACACTGGTCTTCTAATAATCCCTAAAACCTACTTTTTCTTAACAATAAAAATAAAATAATGACTGCTGTCTATTCTATATGTTCCTCTTACCCCAAACTGTTGAAGGAGATTGTTTTGAAGTACAGCATTGATCCAGTGTTTGATTCCTACGTAAGCTGTCATATTGTAGCGTATGTTACAGGGGCACAGTAGTCATGTGACAAACACACACAGCTACATTACATATATTTAGAGGATCACATCTTTTTGAGTAATTGAAGATACAGATTTATTAGTCAGAGTATAAATGTATTTCACCATTTATGTATATACGCATATTATGCAGCAGAACTTAAATAAAAGGCTTATTAATTACTGTTTTTATGTTTCTAACGCCCCCCCACAGTTTTTTACTTGAAACTGCCCACAAGTTTTATTTTGTAAGAAAAGCCTTTTGCAGTGCTGGGCTGCCGGCACCATTATCAGTGTAAATAAATTGTACTAGACATGTGCGCCGCTGAAAAATTTGTTTCGTTTCGTTTTCAATTTCATTTCGGCAACTTAGTTAAGTTTAAAAAAATAATTAGTTTTGGCAAATTAGTTACGCTCCGTTATATTGGTTTCGGAGCCATTCTTATTTCATATGCATTATTTTATTCTGAACTAAGTTATAAAATAATGCATATGAATAAAGACTGGATCTAAAAAACAAAAGAATCCGAAAAAACTATTTAATTTTAAGTAACTAATGTGCCAGGGAATGCCGAAACAAAATTATCTGAAACCACCGTCGCCACCCACGCCACCACTAAATAAAGCAATTAACCCTTAAAGTGCCATCCCCCCACATCACCAATACTACCTAAACCTATTAAACCCTAAACCGCATCCCCCCCAACATCGCTAACACTAACTAAATCACTAAATAAAGTTATTAACCCCTAAAGCGCTGTTTCCCATCACCGACACTAACTAAACCTATTAACCCCTAAATCGCACCCCCACACTGCCAACACTACCTAAACCTATTAACCCCTAGACTGCCGTTCCCAAACATTGCAAACACTAACTTAATCACTAAATAAAGTAATTAACCCCTAAAGCGTTGTTCCCCTGCATCAACGACACTAACTAGACCTATTAACCCCTAAACTGCACCCCCCATCGTCAACACTAACTAAACCTATTAACCCCTAAACCACCATTCCCCGACATCGCCGACACTAACTAAACCTATTAACCCATAAACTGCACCCCCACTTTGCAACAACCTAAATTAAACTAACCCTAACATTAACCCCTAGCTCTAAACCTAAACCTAACCCTAAACCTAACACCCCCTAACTTTAACATAATTAAAATAGAGCTAAATTAAAGTTACAATTATTAACTAAATAATACCTATTTAAAACTAAATACAAACTTACCTGTGAAATAAAAATGAAACCTAAACTAGCTACAATATAAATAATAGCTACATTGTAGATAGCTTACGCCTAGATTTAGAGTTTTGCAGCCAAAGGGGTGCGTTAGCAACGCATGTTTTTTTCCCCCCGCACCTTTTAAATAACGCTGGTATTGAGAGTTCTCTGAAGGGCTGCGTTAGGCTCCAAAAAGGGAGCATAGAGGCATATTTACCACCACTTCAACTCTCAATACCAGCGCGGCTAGCTGCAAAAACGTGCTTGTGCACGATTCCCCCATAGGAAACAATAGGGCAGTTTGGGATGAAAAAACCTAACACCTGCAAAAAAGCAACGTTAAGCTCCCAACGCAGCCCCATTGTTTCCTATGGGGAAACACTTCTAAGTCTGCACCTAACACCCTAACATGAACCCCGAGTCTAAACACCCCTAACTTTACACTTATTAACCTCTAATCTGCTGCCACCGCTATCGCTGACCCCTGCATTTTATTAATAACCCCTAATCTGCCGCTCCAGACACCGCCGCAACCTACATTATACCTATGTACCCTTAATCTGCTGCCCACAACACCGCCGACCCCTATATTATATTTATTAACCCCTAATATGCCCCCCCCAATGTCGCCGCTACCTTACATACACTTATTAACCCCTAATCTGCCGACCGGACCTCACCGCCACTATAATAAATGTATTAACCCCTAAACCGCCTCACTCCCACCTCAAAAACCCTATAATAAATAGTATTAACCCTTAATCTGCCCTCCCTCACATCGGCAACACCTAACTTCAAGTATTAACCCCTAATCTGCCGACCGGACCTCGCCACTACTCTAATAAATATATTAACCCCTAAAGCTAAGTCTAACCCTAACCCTAACACCCCCCCTAAATTAAATATAATTTTAATCTAACGAAATAAATTAAATCTTATTAACTAAAGTATTCATATTTAAAGCTAAATACTTACCTGTAAAATAAACCCTAATATAGCTACAATATAAAGTATAATTATATTGTAGCTATTTTAGGATTTATATTTATTTTACAGGCAACTTTGTATTTATTTTAACTAGGTACAATAGTTATTAAATAGTTATTAACTATTTAATAGCTACCTAGTTAAAATAATTACAAAATTACCTGTAAAATAAATCCTAACCTAAGTTACAATTAAACTTACAATTAACACTACACTATCAATAAATAAATTAAATCAATTAACTGCAAGTACCTACAATTAAATAAACTAAACTAAATTACAAAAAAAACAAACACTAAATTACAAAAAATAAAAAAAGATTACAAGAATTTTAAGCTAATTACACCTACTCTAAGCCCCCTAATAAAATAACAAAGCCCCCCAAAATAAAAAAAATTCCGTACCCTAATCTAAATTAAAATAGTTAACAGCTCTATTACCTTGCCAGCCCTTAAAAGGGCTTTTTGCGGGTCATGCCCCAAAGAAATCAGCTCTTTTGCGTGTAAAAAAAAACAATACCACCCCCCCACATTACAACCCACCACCCACATACCCCTACTCTAACCCAAACCCTCCTTAAATAAACCTAACACTACCCCCCTGAAGATCTCCCTACCTTGAGTTGTCTTCACTCAGCCGATCAACGATGGACCAAAAGAAGACATCCAGAGTAGCAGAAGTCTTCATCCTATCCGGGCAGAAGAGGACATCCGGACCGGCAAACATCTTCATCCAAGCGGCATCTTCTATTTTCATCCATCCGACGAGGAGTGGCTCCATCTTCAAGACCTCCGGTGCGGAACATCCTCTTCCACCAACGACTTCCGACGAATGAACGTTCCTTTAAGTGACGTCATCCAAGATGGCGTCCCTCAAATTCCGATTGGCTAATAGGATTCTATCAGCCAATTGAAATTAAGGTAGGAAACATCTGATTGGCTGATTGAATCAGCCAATCAGATTCAAGTTCAATCGGATTGGCTGATCCAATCAGCCAATCAGATTGAGCTCGCATTCTATTGGCTGATCGGAACAGCCAATAGAATGCAAGCTCAATATGATCAGATTTTTCCTACCTTAATTCCGATTGGCTGGTAGAATCCTATCAGCCAATCGGAATTCGAGGGACGCCATCTTGGATGACGTCACTTAAAGGAACCTTCATTCGTCGGTAGTCGTCGGTAGAAGAGGATGTTCCACGCCGGAGGTCTAGAAGATGGAGCCGCTCCTCGTCGGATGGATGAAGATAGAAGATGCCGCTTGGATGTCTTCTTTTGGTCCATCGCTGCTCTGCTGAGTGAAGACGACTAAAGGTAGGGAGGTCTTCAGGGGGGGTAGTGTTAGGTTTATTTAAGGGGGGGGTTTGGGTTAGAGTAGGGGTATGTGGGTGGTGGGTTGTAATGTTGGGGGGTGGTATTGTGTTTTTTTACAGGCAAAAGAGCTGATTTCTTTGGGGCATGACCCGCAAAAAGCCCTTTTAAGGGCTGGTAAGGTAATAGAGCTGTTAACTATTTTAATTTAGATTAGGGTGGGGAATTTTTTTTATTTTGGGGGGCTTTGTTATTTTATTAGGGGGCTTAGAGTAGGTGTAATTAGCTTAAAATTCATGTAATCTTTTTTTATTTTTTGTAATTTAGTGGGGGGTTTTTTGTAATTTAGTTTAGTTTATTCAATTGTAGGTACTTGTAGTTAATTGATTTAATTTATTTATTGATAGTGTAGTGTTAGGTTTAATTGTAACTTAGGTTATTATTTATTTTACAGGTAATTTTTAATTATTTTAACTAGGTAGCTATTAAATAGTTAATAACTATTTAATAGCTATTGTACCTAGTTAAAATAAATACAAAGGTGCCTATAAAATAAATATAAATCCTAAAATAGCTACAATATAATTATTCGTTATATTGTAGCTATATTAGGGTTTATTTTACAGGTAAGTATTTAACTTTAAATAGGAATACTTTAGTTAATAAGATTTAATTTATTTTGTTAGATTAAAATTATATTTAACTTGGGGGGGTGCTAGGGTTAGGGTTAGACTTAGCTTTAGGTGTTAATACATTTATTAGAGTAGCGGCGAGGTCCGGTCGGCAGATTAGGGGTTAATAATTGAAATTAGGTGTCGCCGATGTTAGGGAGGGCAGATTAGGGGTTAATATTATTTATTATAGGGTTTTTGAGGCGGGAGTGAGGCGGTTTAGGGGTTAATACATTTATTATAGTGGCGGCGAGGTCCGGTCGGCACATTAGGGGTTAAAAAAAAATTATTAGAGTGGCGGCGATGTGGGGTGCCTCGGTTTAGGGGTACATAGGTAGTTTATGGGTGTTAGTGTACTTTAGAGTACAGTAGTTAAGAGCTTTATAAACCGGCGTTAGCCCAGAAAGCTCTTAACTACTGACTTTTTTCTGCAGCTGGAGTCTTGTCGGTAGAGGCTCTACCGCTCACTTCAGTCAAGACTCTAAATACCAGCGTTAGGAAGATCCCATTGAAAAGATAGGCTACGCAAATGGCGTAAGGGGATCTGCGGTATGGAAAAGTTGCGGCTTGGAAGTGAGCGTTAGACCCTTTCCTGACTGACTCTAAATATCAGCGGGCAGTAAAAAAGCATTGTTAGGACCCCTTAACGCTGCTTTTGACGGCTAACGCAGAACTCTAAATCTAGGAGTTATGTTTTTATTTCATAGGTAAGTTTGTATTTATTTTAACTAGGTAGACTAGTTAGTAAATAGGTATTAACTATGTACTAACTACCTAGTTAAAATAAATACAAACTTACCTGTGAAACCTAAGCTGCCTTACATTAAAACCTAACATTACAAAAAAAAAAAAAATACCATTACAAAAAATAACAAACGGAATTATCCAAAACAATAAAATTATTCCTATTCTAATACCCCATTTAAAAAAAAAAAAAACACCCCAAAATAAAAAAAACCTTAATCTATAATGAAATACTAAGGGCCGTTATAAGGGCCTTTTTGTAAAGGCATTGCCCTAAAGAAATCAGATCTTTTCCTAAAAAAGAAAAACAAACACCCTTTACAGTATACAAACCCCCATCCCCCAAACCCACAAAATTAAAATAATGTTGTTAAACCTGAAAAGGGTATTTGTATGGGCATTGCCCTTAAATGGACATTCAGCTCATTTTACTGCCCATTAAAAATAAAAAATTACAGGCTTTTATTATAATATTGGAGTATAGGTTGAGCCAGCTAGTATTTTGGTAATCTGTCCTACACATAAGATCGCCTAGAGTTATCTGATGTTATGCAGGTACTAGTCTTCTCACAGCGAATACCTTTTCAGCTTTGTTATTAGATAGGTATGAACATAGGTTATGCAGTTTGATAGATTCCTAACAACTTTCTTGATGTGTCACTTATTATTGGAGTATATTCAATTGTTTTCTTATATTTGTGGAGGTCCAAAAGCCCTGCTAGGTACCCCCCATATGGAAATTATGCGGATAGGGGTAACTAAAACCCTCTGCAAACCTATTCTATTTAACCCCTCATATTTTGTACCTGGACAGTGTGAGGTCCAACAGGGGCCAATAATATCTTAGAGGGCAAAATTAGAGTTTTATTTGTTTGCACCTTAAATATCTTTCTAATTCTGCATTTCTCTTTTCTTTGTTCTTTCTTTTAAATTTTGTATCCCCAACTATTTGAAGATATATGTGTTGCGTTATGTAAATGTGAAGGGGTTTATGCTGCTGTAATTATATGAACATCCTGAGGTTTGTAAGTGGTTGCTTAAGGCTTTGGTGAAGCCTATGTACAGTTTGGAGGTTTGAATATGTAATCCTTGCATTAGGTGTATGTGCAACTTGAGGTTCTACAGAAGCTTATAATATCTTGGAGGGCAAACTAAGGAGGCTGTTTTATTCTATAGAATCTCTTGATTCTGAATGTTAGAGTGGCATAATGTATATCTTTCTTTACCGATGTTTAATTCCTAACTTGTTTGTGAATGTCTGTATTGTACTGTACATATATGGTGCCTATTATTCTTTGTATTGTTCAAACCTCCATAAAAATATTTATTAAAAAAATAAACAAAAAAAACCCCATAAATTAAGCTTACCTGATAATTATATTTCCATCGAGGGGAGGATAGTCCACGGCTTCATTCATTACCGTTGGGAATTAAGAACCAGGAGGAGGCAAAGACACCCCAGCCAAAGGATTAAATACCTCCCCCACTTCCCTCATCCCCCAGTCATTCTGCTGAGGGAACAAGGAACAGTAGAAGAAATATCAGGGTATAAATGGTGCCAGAAGATGATTCAATTTAGGTCTACCCATCAGAGATACGGGCTGGAGCCATGGACTCTCCTCTCCGAGTCCTCAATGGAAATTAAATTATCAGGTAAGCATAATTTATGTTTTCCATCTAAAGGGGAGGAGAGTCCACGGCTTCATTAATTACTGTTGGGAACATATACCCAAGCTCTAGAGGACACTGAATTAAACCGGGAGGGTAAAAAGTGGACCCTAATCTGAGGGCACCACAGCCTGCAAATCCTTTCTCCCAAAAACAGCTTCAACAGAAGCAAAAACGTCAAACTTGTAAAAAGTGTGTAAGGAGGACCAGGTTGCCACCTTAAAAATTTGCTCCATAGAGGCCTCATTCTTGAAGGCCCAAGACGAAGCCACAGCTCTAGTTGAATGAGTCATGGTCTTCTGAGGAGGCTTATGTACCCCTATCTCATAGGCCAAGCAAATCAAGCTGCTCAACCAAAAGGACAAAGAAGTGAAAGAGGCCCTCTGCCCCTTGCGCTTCCCTGAATACACCACAAAAAAGAGATGTAGACTGTCTGAAATCCTTCTTAGCTTGAAGATAGAACTTTAAGGCATGAACCACATCCAAGTTATGAAGTAACATCTCCTTAGAAGAAGAACGGTTAGGACACAAAGAACGAACCACTATTTCCTAATTGATGTTACGGTTAAACACCACCTTGGGAAGAAACCCCAAACCAGTGCAAAGTACAGCCTTATACACATGAAAAACCAGATAAGGAGGCTCACAATGCAAGGCAGCCAGTTCAGATACTCTGCGTGCCGATGCAATAGCCAACAGGAAGATAACCTTCCAGGACAGAATCTTAATGTCAACGGAATGCATAGGCTCAAACGGAACCTTTTGCAGTACCTTAAGAAGCAAGTTTAAGCTCCATGGAGGAGCAGACTGTCTAAAGACAGGCCCAATTCTAGACAGAGCCTGAACAAAAGATTGAATGTCAGGGAGCTCAGCGAGCCTCCTATGCAACAAGATGGATAATGCCAAAATATGTCCCTTTAAGTAACTTGCGGCAAGACCCTTCTCCAAACCGTCTTGGAGAAAGGACAGAATCCTGGATACCTTCACCTTGTGCCAAGGATATCCATGCTTCTCACACCAGGACAAGTAAGTCCTCCACATCTTATGGTACATGTGACGAGTGACTGGCTTCCTTGCCTGAACTAGAGTATCAATCACACTTTCAGAAAGGCCTCTCTTGGCCAACACTAGGCATTTAATCTCCATGCAGTCAGCCTCAGAGAATCTAGTTTCTGATGTTGAAATGGGCCCTGTTCCAGTATATCCCTGCGACAGGGTAACCTCCACGGCGGAGAGGATGACATCCCTTCCAGATCCACAAACCACGTCCTCCGCGGCCACAATGGAGCAATCAGAATGGCCGAAGCTCCCTCCTTTTTAATGCGTGCCACTACACGAGGTAGAAGTGGTAACGGTGGAAAAATGTAAGCTGAACCCTCAAGGTACCACTAAGGCATCTATCACATCTGTCTGGGGATCCCTGGACCTTGACCCATATCGGGTTAGCTTGCAATTGAGTCTGGACGCCATGAGATCTATCTCCGGCGTTCCCTATCTGAGACAAATCTCTGCAAACACCTCTAGGTTAAGAGACCATTCCCCCAGATGGAAGGATTGCCTGCTGAGAAAGTCTGCTTCCCAGTTGTCCACACCTGGAATGTGAATCGCTGAGAGTGAGCAGGTGTGGGACTCCACCCACTCCAAGATCCGAGATACCTCCCTCATGGCTAGGGAGCTCCTTGTACCCCCCGATGGTTGATGTAAGCCACCAAGGTAATGTTGTCGGTCTGGAATCTGATGAAGTTGAATGACCCCAGAGGAGGCCATGCCTTCATTGTAGATTGCTCGGAGTTCCAGAATATTTATCGGAAGGAGAGACTCCTCCTGGGGCCATTTTCCTTGTGTCATCCTGGCACCCCAAACAGCTCCCCATCATGCCAGACTGGCGTCTGTGGTCACAATCTCCTAGGACAGTCTCAAGAAGGATGTCCCCATGGACAGTTGCTCTGGACGGATCCACCAAGAGAGGGAGTTCCAAGTCTGAGCATCCATGGATATCTGCTGTGATAGATCTGAATGATCGCCGTTCCACTGTCTCAACATTCACAATTGAAGAGGTCTGAGATGGAACCTGGCGAATGGGATAAGTCTATGCTTGAAACCATGAGTCCAATCACCTCCATACACTGAGCCACCGAGGGGCTTGAGGAGGACTGTAGAGCAAGACAGGTGGATGCAATATTCCTGCATCGATGGTCTGTGAGAAATATTTTCATGAGTCTACAATCGTGCCCAGGAACTCTGCCCTAATGCTGGGAACCAGGGAACTCTTTCCTGAGTTAATCTTCCAACTGTTAGATTGGAGCAAAAGAAGAAGAGCCCTCAAATGATCCTCTGCGAGATTGAGATACGGCCCCTGGATTAGGATGTCATCCAGATAAGGCACCACAGCAATGCCTTTGGATCTGGCCACTTCAAGTAGCACCCCCAGAACCTTTGTGAAGACTCTTGGGGCCATCACCAGATCAAAAGGAAGGACCACAAACTGGAGGTGTTGGTCCAGAAACGCAAATCTTAGGAACTTGAAGTGGTCCCTGTGAATTGGCACATGAAGGTAAGCGTCCTTCAAATCTATAGTCATCATAAACTGTCCCTCTTGAACTAGGGGCAGGATAGATCTGATCGTTTCCATTTTGAATAATGGAACACTCAGAAACTTGTTTAAACATCTTAGGTCCAGAATCGGGCAGAACGTGCTCTCCTTCTTTGGAACCACAAAAAGATTGGAATAGTACCCTAGACCCTGTTCTGCTTAGGGTACTGGTATGATAACTCAGAGAGAGAGGCAATATCTCTCAAACACTCTAGAAAGGCCTCTCTCTTTTCTGGTCTTGAAGATAGGTTTGACAGGAGGAGTCTGCCCCTGTGCGGATGGTATCTGAACCCTATCCTGTAACCCTGGGTGACCACTTCCAGAACCCAAGGGTCCTGAATGTCCTGCAACCAGGCTTCTGAGAAGAGAGATAATCTGTCCCCTACTTGGTCCGGAGACCGGTCGGGGGCCACCCCTTCATGACGATTTCTCAGTAGGGAATTTTCTTCCCATTCACACCTAGAGATTATTTTAACAGGTATCAATTTCATACTCTCACATAATAATTTAGTTTTCGAAAAACAATTTTACAGACAGATACAGGGTACTGAGATGGGGACCACATTTGCCCCATCGTATGCTAACCTTTATATGCATAATTTTGAGGAGAATTACATCTGGTCCAATAATCCATATAAGGACCATCTAGTACGTTATTTTAGATAAATAGATGACATTATTATTATATGGAGAGGTAATGAAACAACCAGCCAAGCATTTATTAACCATATGAACACCAACAACTATAATCTCAAATTTACATCCAAAACAGATAAGAAACAGATTGAGTTCCTTGATTTAGTCCTATATATAGACAATAATAATAAGGTGGCAGTAAGAAATTTCAGAAAACAAACTGACAAGAACGGTTTCCTCAATGCAAGGAGTGGTCACTTACCTAGGTGGAAGACAAACATTCCCCTAGGTCAATACCAAAGAGTGAAAAGAAACTGCACTAAGACAAGTGACTACAATCAGTAAGCAGCAGTTCTAGACTTAAGGTTCACAGAGAAAGGCTACGAAGCAAAAACTTTGGAATATGCAAAAGAAAAGGTATTATTAATGGATAAAAAAAACACTTTTACAACCCGCTAAGAAATCAACAAAAAAAAACAACTGAATACACAAAACAACATTAGATTTACAACAACTTATAGTCAGGGCTCTCGAGATATTCAAAACATTCTAAGAAAACACTGGGGAGTTTTAAAAGCTGACCCAATTTTGGGAAATAATTTACCAGACAAACCATTAGTTACTTTTAGAAAAAATACAGATTTTAAAAATATCCTAGCCCCAACGAAGCTGCGCGAACCAGCTAAACAACAAAAGACAACAGAGATAACACATTGGTTGCAACAAAAACCTGGCACTTACAAATGTGGGGTACCTAGATGTGGCATGTGTAAATATGTAAATAGGTAGGTTACCTTTTCCAATTCAAGGGGAACTAAGGTTTTTAAACAGAAGTTTAAATGTAACTGCAGCACTACATACGTTATATATCTTTTAACCTGCAGTTGCAAAATGATTTATATAGGAAGAACAAAAAGAAATATTTGCACAAGAATAGGCAAACATGTCAATAATATAAAAAATGGTTTAAACACACATAGTGTGCCTGAACATTTTAAACTTTTCCATAATTCTGATCCCACATGCCTTAAAATCCAGGTCATAGACTGGATACCGCCAAACAAATTCTCAAACAGACTACTCACACTCAGACGTAGGGAATCATTCTGGATCTACCAATTGGATGCTATGCATCCAGCAGGATTAAATCTAGAATTAGACCTGCACCATTCATGTAGCCTCTTAGCACCTCAGAATAATTCTCTTTTAAGATCATTTCTTTTAATTGTTCCCTGACACATAATTTAGGCCAGTTTTTTAATTTTAATTTAAATTAGATATATGAAATTAGAAACTTACGCAATTAATAATAATCATTTATAAACTATGGTTATAGATATGAAATTACTATCCAGGGTACCCCTCTTATACCTTTTTAAACCTACTGTGATTGCTATTAGTACGTTGTTATTAGTATGATGTTAACTTGTCATTTTAATATTTTGTTTTAATTCATCAACTCTTATATAAAATTCCTTTTTTAATTCATTTGTGCTTTATATTGAACTTTATGTTTTTAACTAATAACTGTATTTTTTACATATTTTTTAAAGAATGGAATGTAATGAGATATATACATTTTCTTTCCAAAATTGGCTCTGTCAATACACCTGATGTGCTACTTCTGTTTTTAACTTTCTGAGCATTGATTGGCTAACAACCATACCTTGCACTCATTGGATCCTTTAAAAAGCCGGTTGGAGCTTACAATGACACTTCTCTTGAGAAAGTCTGAGCGTCCTCAGATGAAACGCGTAGAGCAGTGCTTTCCAAACTGTGTGTCGGGACACACTAGTGTGTTGGTAGCAGTGTGTAGGTGTGTCCCTGCTTCAGCACAAAGTTTTTAAAATTTATTAATTTTTTTTTAAATTGTTTTTTGGTTTCTGACTTTCCACCTGCCTGCTACGCATATCATATGGTTGACATGTGATTGATACCTAGGGGGTCACAGATCATCTTAACCAATTGGCACAGCTCAGTGGGAACTGAAACTATTACCATTGGCAGATTTGGCGGCACATTGGCTCCTGGCTGCACGTGTAGTCTCCTTAATTGGCTCGTGACTGCAAGTGTAGCCAGTGAGTGGGACAGCAGTGTGTTTGCAGCGCTGGCAGTAGTCAGTCGGACTCACATAGCTCTGAGAGTGGCAGCTTAAACGCTGAGCTGAAGTCAGAAGTCAGTGTTGTTTTTTTTTGCAACTAGCTCCCAGTAGTGCATTGCTGCTTCGGCTCTTGATATATGGATAGAAAGAAAAAGCTTAAAAATGCTTGATGATGAAATGTGATTGTCTTTATCTAATATTCCACCAAATATTCCGAAACTGTGTTCATCCCATCAACCTCATACATCCCATTATTATTATTATTATTATCGGTTATTTGTAGAGCGCCAACAGATTCCGCAGCGCTATCCCATTAAAATAGTAATTAGCTATTGGTGTTATTAAACTTTTTTTAATTCTTGCACATACATACTGTTACTTGTAAATGCATTTTGTTATTATATAATTTATGTATGTGACTGTCCGTATCTTTTCAAACAAGTTAGTTTAACCTCCTTTTTGCTAGTACAACTGAATTACTGTGTCACGAAATTATGTAGGTCTACAAAGTGTGTCACCAACATGAAAAGTTTGGAAAGCTCTGGCGTAGAGACTAATAAACTGAGGGACTTATGTTTCACATAGACTGACTGTGCTTACTTCACATTACGGAGGCTTATCCCACAGCAATCACCACACTTGGTTTTCTATTACGGCTGGGGTGGATTATCGCATGTTGGATTCCCTCTCTGCACCAGTGGAACCACAGTCTGAGATTTATGTTTCAATGCTTTTTTACATTTTTAATTCTGTAAGTAGCCATTTGTCTATGTGCAATTACTCACATTAAAATTTGCTACACTTGAATCGGGCTGCGTCTGTGTCTGGTTTTTTTTTGTTACATATCCTAAAGAAAGATAGTTTACTGAATCAAATCACAATAAACAAACCAAAGGTGGTGTTTAGAAAAAAAAAATCTCAAAAATATTCTTGCCCCTAGCCAACTTAAAAATGTGTCTACAGCAGAGATAAATTGGCTAAATAAGGCTTCAACAGGCTTTTTTAAGTGCAATAGGCGAAATTGCACAGTGTGTGTACATCATTTTTCCAACAATAAACCAACGAAAGACGTAATATCCACGGCTACAAATAAACAATATAAAATTAAGACACTGTGTAACTGTCAGACAGAGTATGTGGTATACCTCCTACAATGTGGGTGTGGTCTCCAGTATGTAGGGCAGACAATTAGGCCCTGCAAAAAGAGACTACTAAAACACATTAACAATATCGAGGCAGGGTAGAGGACACACAATTTGTCAGCCCATTATAAAGAGAAACACCAACAAAATCCAGGATGCTTGAAGGGTACTGTCCTTGAATGCATCCCAAATAATAAAAGAGGGGGAAATAGAGAACTACATTTACGCAATGAGAGACATTTTGGATTTATACCTTGTGTACCTTGGTTCCCAATGGCCTGAATAAGAACATAGACCTTGCAGCATTTTTGGTCTAACATCTATCACTTTATACCTAGTCAATCCAAAATGTAGGTATTTTTCTACTCCAGTCCCCAATTTGTGCTCTGTCATTGGTTTTTAGGCATTGCCTTATAATACAAAATTGACTCTATAAGTATTTCTAATAAGAGATACATACTAGTAGTTTAATATGACATCATGTCTTCACCAATTCATCAACCTATCAGTTAGTATAAATAACAGTTTAGGTAAGGGATAACTAATTTGAATGGGTTATTAGATAAGGAGGTCTACACCTGGAATCATCAAATGTTAATTCCTTTTTTATTCCTCTTCTATTTCCCCCCAAAATTGGTATAATAATCTGAACAAATAGATATTTTTTAAGCAGTATAATACAAATAAACGTTAGATTACGAGTTTTGCGTTAGGAGCTATGCGGTGCTAACGAGCAGTTTTCTCTCACCGCTTACTTACCTACAGTGCTGGTATTACAGGTTTTTACAAACCCGGCGTTAAAAGGCAAGAAGTGAGCGTTGAGCAAAATTTTGTTCCTTACCGCACTCCAATACCAGCGTTGCTTAAGTCAGCGGTGAGCTGGTCGTACGTGCTCGTGCACGATTTCCCCATAGGAATCAAAGGGGAGAGCCGGCTGAGAAAAAGTCTAACACCTGCAAAAAAGCAGCGTAAAGCTCCCTAACGCAGCCCCATTAATTTCTATGGGGAAATAAAATTTATGTCTACACCTAACACCCTAACATGAACCCTGAGTCTAAACACCCCTAATCTTACATTTATTAACCCCTAATCTGCCGCCCCGACATCGCCGACACCTGCATTATATTTATTAACCCCTAATCTGCCGCTCCGGACACCGCCGCCCCCAATGGCGCCGCAACCTACCTACACTTATTAACCCCTAATCTGCTGCCCCCAACGTCGCCAAAACTATAATAAACATATTAACCACTAAACCGCTGCACTCCCACCTCACAAACATTAGTTAAATATTATTAACCCCTAATCTGCCGTTCCTAACAACACCGCCACCTACCTACATTTATTAACTCCTAATCTGCCGCCCCAACGTCGCCGCCACTATACTAAATGTATTAACCCCTAAACCTAAGTCTAACCCTAACCCTAACACCCCCTAACTTAAATATAATTAAAATAAATCTAACTAAAAATTCCTATAATTACCTAAATTATTCCTATTTAAAACTAAATACTAACCTATAAAATAAACCCTAAGCTAGCTACAATATAACTAATAGTTACATTGTAGCTAGCTTAGGGTTTATTTTTATTTTACAGGTAAGTTTGTATTTATTTTAACTAGGTAGAATAGTTATTAAATAGTTATTAACTGTTTAATAACTACCTAGCTAAAATAAATACAAAAGTACCTGTAAAATAAAACCTAACTTAAGTTACAATAACACCTAACACTACACTATAAATAAATAACATAACTAAATTAACAACAATTAAATAAATTAAATTAAATTAGCTAAACTACAAAAACAAGCACTAAATTACAGAAAATAACAAACAAATTACAAGATATACCTAATCTAATAGCCCTATCAAAATAAAAAAAAGCCCCCAAAAATAAAAAAAAAACCCTAGCCTAAACTAAACTATCAATACTTAAAACTTAAAAGGGCCTTTTGCGGGGCATTGCCCCAAAGTAATCAGCTCTTTTACCTGTAAAAAAACTTACAAACAACCCCCCAACAGTAAAAACCACCAACCACACAACCAACCCCCCAAATAAAATACTATCTAAAAAAAACTAAGCTCCCCATTGCCCTGAAAAGGGCATTTGGATGGGCATTGCCCTTAAAAGGGCAGTTAGCTAATTTGCAGCCCAAACCCTAACCTAAAAATAAAACCCACCCAATACACCCGTAAAAAAACCTAACACTAACCCCCTGAAAATTGACTTACAGTTCTGAAGACCGGACATCTATCCTCAAGGAAGCCGGGAGAAGTCTTCATCCAACCGGGCCAAAGTCCTCAACAAAGCCGGAAGAAGTCTTCATCCAAACCGGGCGAAGTGGTCCTCCAGAAGGGCAGAAGTCTTCATCCAGATGGCATCTTCTATCTTCATCCATCCGACGTGGAGCAGCTCCATCTTGAAGACATCCGACGCGGAGCATCCTCTTCTTCTGACGACTAAAGATGAATGAAGGTTCCTTTAAGTGACGTCATCCAAGATGGCGTCTCTTAGATTCTGATTGGCTGATAGAATTCTATCAGCCAATCGGAATTAAGGTAGAAAAAATCCTATTGGCTGATGCAATCAGCCAATAGGATTGAAGTTCAATCCTTTTGGCTGATCCAATCATCCAATAGGATTGAGCTCGCATTCTATTGACTGATTGGAACAGCCAATGGAATTCGAGCTCAATCCTTTTGGCTGATTGCATCAGCCAATAGGATTTTTTCTACCTTAATTCCGATTGGCTGATAGAATTCTATCAGCCAATCGGAATCTAAAGGACGCCATCTTGGATGACGTCACTTAAAGGAACCTTTATTCGTCTTTAGTCGTTGGAAGAAGAGGATGCTCCGCGTCAGATGTCTTGAAGATGGAGCCACTCCGCGTCGGATGGATGAAGATAGAAGATGCCGTCTGGACGAAGACTTCTGCCCGTTTGGAGGACCACTTCACCCGGCTTGGATGAAGACTTCTCCCGGCTTCGTTGAGTACTTCGGCCCGGTTGGATGAAGACTTCTGCCGCTTCCTTGAGGATGGATGTCTGGTCTTCAGAACTGTAAATCGATCTTCAGGGGGTAAGTGTTAGGTTTTTTTAAGGGTGTATTGGGTGGGTTTTATTTTCAGGTTAGGGTTTGGGCCGCAAAAGAGCTAAATGCCCTTTTAAGGGCAATGCCCATCAAAATGCCCTTTTCAGGGCAATGGGGAGCTTAGGTTTTTTTAGATAGTATTTTATTTGGGGGGTTGGTTATGTGGGTGGTGGGTTTTACTGTTGGGGGGGGGTTGTTTGTGTTTCTTTTTACAGGTAAAAGAGCTAATTACTTTGGGGCAATGCCCCGCAAAAGGCTCTTTTAAGGGCTATTGATAGTTTAGTTTAGGCTAGGGGTTTTTTTATTTTGGGGGGACTTTTTTATTTTGATAGGACTATTAGATTAGGTGTAATTAGTTTAAATATCTTGTAATTTGTTTATTATTTTCTGTAATTTAGTGTTTGTTTGTTTTTTGTACTTTAGCTAATTTAATTTAATTGATGTTAATTTAATTAATTTATTTAATTATAGTGTAGTGTTACATGTTATTGTAACTTAGGTTAGGTTTTAGTTTACAGGTACTTTTGTATTTATTTTAGCTAGGTAGTTATTAAATAGTTAATAACTATTTAATAACTATTCTACCTAGTTAAAATGAATACAAACTTGCCTGTAAAATAAAAATAAACTCTAAGCTAGATACAATGTAACTATTAGTTATATTGTAGCTAGTTTAGGGTTTATTTTATAGGTAAGTATTTAGTTTTAAATAGGAATAATTTAGTTAATGATAGGAATTTTTAGTTAGATTTATTTTAATTATATTTAAGTTAGGGGGTGTTAGGGTTAGGATTAGACTTAAGTTTAGGAGTTAATACATTTAGTATAGTGGCAGCGACATTGGGGGTGGCAGATTAGGGGTTAAAAAATATAGGTAGGTGGCAGCGATGTTAGGGACGGCAGATTAGGGGTTAATAATATTTAACTAATGTTTGCCAGGAGGGAGTGCGGCGGTTTAGGGGTTAATATGTTTATTATAGTGGCGGCGACGTTAGGGGCAGCAGATTAGGGGTTAATAAGTGTAGGTAGGTGGCAACGACATTGGGGGCGGCAGATTAAGGGTTAATAAATATGATGTAGGTGTCAGCGATGTTGGGGGCAGCAGATTAGGGGTTCTTAAATATAATGTAGGTGGTGGCGGTGTCTGGAGCGGCAGATTAGGGGTTAAAAATGTTCTTTTAGTGTTTGAAATGTTGGGGGGGGCCTCGGGTTAGGGGTTATTAGGAGGTTTATGGGTGTTAGTGTACTTTTTAGCACTTTAGTTATGAGTTTATGCTACGGGGTTGTACCATAAAACTCTTAACTACTGAATTTTAAATGCGTTAGGACTCTTGTCGTTAGAGGGTGTACCACTCACTTTTTGGCCTCCCAGGAGAGACTCGTAATATCAGCGCTATGGAAGTCCCATAGAAAAAAGACTTTACGAAATTTACGTAAGTCGTTTTGCGGTAAGGCCAAAGAAGTGTGCGGTGACCCTAAACCTTCAAGACTCGTAATAGCAGCGGGCGTAAAAAAGCAGTGTTAGGACCTCTTAATGCTGCTTTTTTTTACCCTAACGCACAACTCGTAATCTAACCGAAAGTTTTTTTTAAAAAAACTTTCTAAATATCTGCTCAAGACTTGGAAGATGAATAACTAGCATTCCTCTAGTGCTCAAAAATATATTTTAAAAAACTTCCCATATTTGCGTGTTTTAATAAAATAAAAAAATGTTTTTAAAAAATGTTACATTTTTTTTTATTTATTTGGGTTTGCCATGGTATGTCTACTTTCGTTAGCTTGTAATGTTCATGCTTTTAACTATATGTTATTAAGTTTTGTCTATTATGAACATTGTTTATAGTCATAAACTCATATAAGTTCATTAGTTTTAGTATGGTATATTGGACTACCACATATTGTTCAATTGGGTTCTGCTTATTTGTATCCTGATTCAGCAAAAATGTGTCTAAGTATAACAGCTGAAGAAAACAGACAAGTAGCTGACAGAACAAAAGATTTGACAGCATTAACGATTGTATCGCTGTTTGGTTTGGGCTTGATCATATCGTCACTTTGACAGAAAACTTTTAACCAATTAACTCAATGAACTACCACGGGACTAGATGAGCCAATCACATTACGTCACATCATCAACGAGTGACCAATCATCTTCTCTTATTACGGTAAGATCCTCTGAGGAAGAAGGTTACAAATTAAAACACCTTCAAAACGCGTCAAGTATACTCGTCTGTTGACAAACTATTTACAGAACTTTGCTATTTAATGTATATCCAGCGCTTTGGGCAAATGACATTTTGCTAGTCAAGACGTTGGTTTAACAACTCTCTGAGCATATATACACATGTTTTTAGATTACCTCATATGACATTGAGGTTTTTTAATATGAGCATTATAATTTATAATAAATACACTTGTTTGACATTTATAAACAGTGTTGCACTATTATTGCTTTATTTCTGTTTTACATGAGAATCGCTCTGTGAACGGATATTACAGTTGGATTTACTACTTATGAGCTACATTCCTGGGTGCTCTGGAATAACTCTCCCTACACTGTGCGACACTTACCTCATATTGATTGGGGTTAAGGAGTGTAAGTAGATACCCTACGGGGTAATTTTTTCCTGGCACTTTGGACTTTTTCTTTTATGCACCATATATATTGATTTTGCTGTATTTACAGTTTATTTTATTATATTTTATTTTATTGTATTTCATTTTATTCGGTTTTACTTGCTTTTCAATTTTTTTAACTGAAATACTAATTGTGATATTTTTATACTACTATATTACCTATGCTGATTATACCATTTGTAAATTATTAATATCACAACATTATAACTATAATTAATAATTACTTATAACTAGTGATGTCGCAAACTTAAAATTTTCCGTTCGTGTACGGCGAACGCGACCTTCCGCAACTGTTCGTGAACAGGCGAACCGCCATTGACTTCAATAGGCAAGCGAATTTTAAAACCCACAGGGACTCTCTCTGGCCACAATAGTGATGGAAAAGTTGTTTCAAGGGTTCTAACACCTGGACTGTGGCATGCCGGAGGGGGATCCATGGCAAAACTCCCATGTAAAATTACATAGTTGATGCAGAGTCTGGTTTTAATCCATAAAGGGCATAAATCACCTAACATTCCTAAATTGTTTGGAATAACGTGCTTTAAAACATCAGGTATGATGTTGTATCAATCAGGTAGTGTAAGGGTTACGCCCGCTTCACAGTGACAGACCAAACTCCCTGTTTAACGCACCGCAAACAACTGCAAACAGTCAATTTGCACAACCGCAAACTCCCCATTTGTACAAGGTTGGATACCAAGCTAGCCATGTCCCGTTCCTTGTCCTCACTGATGTCATTGAAGGTCTCTTCCTCCACCCAGCCACGTACAACACCAAGGCCCCCGAAAGGTGACAACAAGCCCCCTGGGATGCCTGCTGTGTTTGGTCTTCCACCTCCTCAAAGCCACCTTCCTCCTCTGACTCCTCTTCTTCAGACTCCTCTCTCTGTGTTGCCGATCTCTGCATTATTATAAGGTGTGTTAAGTAGTACTATTCCTATCAGTTTAATCCCTGTTCCGTCCCCTAATAGGGAACGTGTATATGGCTTGGATTTTAGGAACCGGAAGATGGAAAAAGATGCTTGGTCGGTCCTCCTACTTCAAATTTGGAACACTGCGCGTGCAATCGTGGCTGGACTTTTAGCCGACGGACATTTGGCAGACGGACATTTGGCCGACGGACATTTGGCCGAAACACAAGTGGATGTCAGATAACAGTCCAGCCATGAGATAGATAGATTTGATAGATAGATAGATAGATACATAGATTAGATAGATAGATCAATAGATGCAATATATACATTTGATAGATATGATAGATAGATTAATAGATTTGATAGATAAATAGATAGATTTGATAGATAGATAATTTCCTAGACAGAGAATTACAAGACGTGCGGTCTGAGACCCATGGTTAGGTTCCCAGAGGCAGTTGCGGCCCCAGGGGACGTGTATATGGCATGGATTTTAGGAACCGGGAGATGGAAAAAGATGCTTGGTCGGTCCTCTGACTTCAAATTTGGGGCACTGCACATGCAATCTACTGTGCCACCAGATATGAGTGGTGTCAGCCTGTGGAAGATAATCTCACCCCTGTAAAGGAGAGAGGGAATTTTTAGGACCACAACTGCAGGCTTAGGAGTGTAGTGAAAGTATCAGTGATTCTGTGTAGGTGAGGGAAGGCAGCAAGGTTCAGAATCAATAGATACAGTTCACTTTTATTATAAGGATAGGTGTGACAATGGCTGAGACCTCAGAGCCTTAAGCCCCACTCAGTATTGTCAAACTGGTTCCCACATATAAGAACATGCAATTGCAAGTTAAAGTTTTAGACAGACCATATCTAATCTTTATTGGCAGCAGACTTAGTGTACAACTTTAAGGCAACAATTAAAGCTAATGAGATTTAGGCAGTAGTTAGGTATTGAGAGTGAATAATTAAGAATATAGGTAGAATAGAGCGTTTAAATATGAAGGAAACCTAACTAAGATTCTGAGGCATGTCAGGAGTTATTACTGAATAATCGTAAGTTACTGCGGTATGAGTATGAAGGAAGCGCTTTTGAGACTTACTAGTAGTAGTAATGGGTGAGGTCTGTCCGGACAGAGTGGAGTTCCCCTGCAGAGTTTGGGGAAATTGCAGCGTGTGCGATGGCGTGTGACGTCACCGCTTGCCGGTTCCGGTCCTGTGTTTGGTAGAGAGGTGAGCAGCGTCTGTCTCAAAGGTTGCAAGGAGGTTAGAGGGTGAGAAGCTGGATTCAACAATCAAGCAATTTGGTATGAGTAGGAGGGAAATTTAAACTGCTTGTTGGGGAGGAGTTATGTAAGTGTGAAAAGACACAGCTATACAAAGGATAAGGCAAAGAACTTAGGCAGTTATGACAGGACCCCCCCCCCCAAAGATCAACTCCGGGGATCGAGTCCAGGACGATCAGGATAACGTTCATGGAACCTGGCCACCAATCGGGGGGCAAAGAGATTGGAAGCCGGTTCCCAGGAGTCCTCCGAATCAGGGTAGCCCTTCCAATGGACCAGATACTGAAGCTGCCCACGAAAACGTCGGGAGTCCAAGACATCTTGTACCTCATACTCCAGGGTGGCATCCGGTAGATGAGGAAGTAGAGGAATAGAAGGATCATGGTGACGAAGTTGTCTATAAGGCTTGAGGAGAGACACATGAAAGGTAGGATGGGATTTCAGATTTGCTGGTAATGCGAGGGTAACAGCGTTCATATTCACAATTTTTATGATGGGAAATGGTCCAATGAAGCTGGAAGATAATTTCCTGGAAGGAAGGGGTAAATGTAGATTACGTGTTGATAACCAAACATAGTCACCTACTCTATATTTAGGCGAGGAAATCCTTTTTTTATCAAAATGGAATTTATAGCGATCCTTGGCGATGCGAATATTTTCAGCAGTTAGTGAAAAAGATTCACTAATAGTGTTGATGAGGTCATTCACAACAGGACAGCTGTTGCTGTCCATAGAATGCCATTCAAAAGAAGGATGGAAACCATAATTAATGAAGAACGGTGTGAACTTTGTAGAGGAATGGATGGAATTGTTGAAGGCGAATTCTGCGTATGGTAGTAGTTGCGTCCAGGTATCTTGTTTAGCTGAAATGAAACATCTCAAATATTGTTCAATGCACTGGTTTGTCCTTTCAGTCTGGCCATTAGTTTGGGGATGGAAAGAGGTACTGAGACGTCTAGAAATACCCAATGAGTGACAAAGTTGTTTCCAGAATTGGCTGGTGAATTGAGTTCCCCTATCTGAGGTGATACTATTCGGGAGTCCGTGATACTTGAATATATGATGTATCATTAAGGAAATGGTTTCAGAAGAAGTTGGGAGCTTATGGTAGGGCACGAAATGTGCCATTTTACTAAATAGGTCTACGACTACTAATATGGTGTTATTCCCTTCAGAAATAGGTAGGTCGACTATGTAGTCGATTGCTATGTCCTTCCAAGGACGGTCAGGAGTCGGTAATGGGATCAATTTCCCGTAAGGGGGAGTCCTCCCTTTTTTTGTAGTTTCGCAGATTAAGCAGGTTTTAACGTAATCCTCAACATCAGTGAGGCAGGTAGGCCACCAAAAGAATCTGGAGACTAATTCTTGAGTTTTCTTTATGCCCATGTGTCCAGCAGATGGAGAATCATGTAAAGTTTTTAAGACTGTTGCTCTGAGACTGTTGGGTACATAAATTTGTTGTTGATAATAATACAACCCATCCGAGTGTAAATCCAAGACCTGTAATGGTTTATTTGAGTCAGCCTGTTGTGCTGATTTGAACTGAATGTTTTGTTCTGTAGTTAAAGCTAAGAATCTGTCAAGAGGAATTAGAGGTGAAAGGTTTGGATGTGACACTTGGTCCACCAAGTGTCTTGAAAGGGCATCAGCCTTCTTGTTCTTGTTTGCAGGACGGTAGGTGATAAGATAATTAAATCTAGCCAAGAATAGGTTCCATCTGACCTGTCGTGCGCTGAGAGTCCTATTAGATTGTAGGTATTCTAGATTTTTGTGATCCGTGTAAATCAAGATTGGAAGAAGGGTCCCTTCTAGAAGGTGTCTCCATTGTTCCAATGATGTTTTGATTGCTAACAGTCCTTTATCACCTATTGGGTAGTTTATTTCAGCTGAATTAAGAATTCGTGAATAGAAGGCAACAGGATGCAGAGGATCTTTTGGAGTCTGCCTCTGTGAGAGGATTGCTCCTAAAGCATAATTAGATGCATCCACCTCCAAGATGTACTGCAACTCAGAATTAGGGAATTGGAGGATAGGGGCCGTAGTGAAAGCTTTTTTTAAGAAGTTGAATATTTCTTCTAAATCATCGTTCCATATGAAGTGTGTGTCAGATTTGGTCAAGTTAGTTAATGGTCTAGTCAAGTCAGCAAAATTTTTAATAAACTTTCTGTAGAAATTGGCGAAACCCATGAACCTTTGTATATCCTTTTTACTTTTTGGGGAAGGCCAATTTTGAATTACCGATATCTTATCATTATCCATCTGGATACCTTGGGGTGATACAATATAACCTAGGAATTTAATTTCTTTGGAGTGAAACAGGCATTTTTCTAGTTTAACATAAAGAGAATTCTCTCGTAACCGTGTTAATACTAGGGTGACATGTTTGATGTGTTCAGTAAGTGAGGTAGAGAATATGAGTATGTCATCCAAATATATTACCATAAATAAATCCAAAAAATCCTTGAAAATATCATTTATGAAGTACTGAAAGGTAGCCGGGGCATTACAGAGGCCAAATGGCATCACAGTATATTCAAAAAGGCCGTAACGTGTACGGAATGCTGTAAGCCATTCATGACCCTCCTTTATTCGTACCAAGTTGTAAGCCCCTCTTAGATCTAATTTAGTGTATATAGTAGCATTTTGTAATCTATCAAGGAGTTGAGGAATTAAAGGCAGTGGATAGCGGTTTTTTATCGTACGCTTGTTTAACTCTCTGTAATCAATAATGGGTCTTAGGGATTGATCTTTATTTTTAACAAAAAAGATACCAGCCCCAGCTGGGGAGGTGGAAGGACGTATAAAGCCTTTCTTCAAATTATCTGCCAAATAAGTTTTTAGATGTTGTAACTCAGGATCAGAGAGGGGAAATATATGGCCGTAAGGTATATCAACTCCTGGTAGGAGATCTATAGGGCAGTCATAAACCCTATGAGGGGGTAGATTCTCTGATTCTTTTTTGTCAAAGACATCAGCGAATGTTATGTATTCCTTGGGGATTTGTAAAGGAACATCAAGTAAAATTTGTTCATGATGGAGACACAAATTTTTACAATAAGGAGAATCAAAGATGACATGTGAAGTTGACCATTGTATAGTGGGATCGTGTTGTTTAAACCAACTGATACCAAGTATAATGGGATATAGAGGTGAGGGTATAACATCAAAAGTAAGAAACTCTGTGTGTTGGTCATGTGTGGTAAGCCTTAAAGGTATGGTGTGGTATAAGATGGGTCCTGATGTAATTTCATTACCATCAATAAAACGAAGTACACTAGGCACCATTTTCTTAACTAGTGGAATTTTATTTACAGTAGTGAATTGGTAATCTATATAATTGTGGCTGGCACCAGAGTCAAGGATTGCTTGTGAGTTGAGTCTTTGCTGATCCCACTGTAATAAGATAGGAAGGGAGCAATGATTAGATTGTGTTTGTTTAGCAGATAAACATATACTTGTGGTGTTCATCTTACCCTTCCTACGCTGTAATTGAGAGCAGTCCTTTACAGAGTGATCGATCCCTCCACAATACATACAGAGATCTAAAGCTTTTCTTCTTAATTTTTCCTGTAGAGTTAATGGACCTCTGATGAACCCGAGTTCCATAGGGATTTCAGAGGCTTTTGTAGTTGTCTTAGGTGGATGCAGAGTAGTAACTGTTTGTTTAGTGGATGTTTCTAAGTGTGACTTTTCTGAGCGTCTCTCTCTGATGCGTCTGTCTAATGTGATGCTAGCATCTATTAGGAGTTCTAAAGTCTCTGGGAGGGGTTGTCTGGCTAGCTCATCCTTGAGAGTATCTGAGAGGCCTAGGCGGAATTGATTGCGCAAGGAAAGGTCATTCCACTGTGTATCAGGGGACCATTTCTTAAACTCTGCGATGTAGTCCTCCACAGGCCTTTTATGTTGTCTCAGAGACCTCATTGCTGTCTCAGCAGACAGCTGTTTGTAGGGATCATCATAAAGCTGTCCCATTGCTTTAAAAAACTGATCAAATGAGTACAGCAATGGGTCATTGGTTTCAAAAAACAAATTTGCCCATATACGTGGTTCGCCACGCAGATAGGAGATTGTGGTGAGAACCTTCAAATGATCATTGAAGTAAGTTTTGGGTTTTAATTGAAAATATAAGGAACATGAGTTTTTGAATTCCCTAAATTCTGAACGAATACCACTAAATGTTTGTGGGGGATTAGGTTGGGGTTCACTAGAACTAATACGTGTAGTGAGGGTATCAATTTTTTCATTGATGTATTGCTTTAGGGCAGAGTTTTCTAATTGTAGTGTATTTAACCCTGTTGTAAGGTTATCTACAGTTTGAGTTAATTTCTCTACATGAGATAATAAGGCTGCTGGGTCCATAGTATAGGCTTGATTGTTATTGTCAGCCTGTGGAAGATAATCTCACCCCTGTAAAGGAGAGAGGGAATTTTTAGGACCACAACTGCAGGCTTAGGAGTGTAGTGAAAGTATCAGTGATTCTGTGTAGGTGAGGGAAGGCAGCAAGGTTCAGAATCAATAGATACAGTTCACTTTTATTATAAGGATAGGTGTGACAATGGCTGAGACCTCAGAGCCTTAAGCCCCACTCAGTATTGTCAAACTGGTTCCCACATATAAGAACATGCAATTGCAAGTTAAAGTTTTAGACAGACCATATCTAATCTTTATTGGCAGCAGACTTAGTGTACAACTTTAAGGCAACAATTAAAGCTAATGAGATTTAGGCAGTAGTTAGGTATTGAGAGTGAATAATTAAGAATATAGGTAGAATAGAGCGTTTAAATATGAAGGAAACCTAACTAAGATTCTGAGGCATGTCAGGAGTTATTACTGAATAATCGTAAGTTACTGCGGTATGAGTATGAAGGAAGCGCTTTTGAGACTTACTAGTAGTAGTAATGGGTGAGGTCTGTCCGGACAGAGTGGAGTTCCCCTGCAGAGTTTGGGGAAATTGCAGCGTGTGCGATGGCGTGTGACGTCACCGCTTGCCGGTTCCGGTCCTGTGTTTGGTAGAGAGGTGAGCAGCGTCTGTCTCAAAGGTTGCAAGGAGGTTAGAGGGTGAGAAGCTGGATTCAACAATCAAGCAATTTGGTATGAGTAGGAGGGAAATTTAAACTGCTTGTTGGGGAGGAGTTATGTAAGTGTGAAAAGACACAGCTATACAAAGGATAAGGCAAAGAACTTAGGCAGTTATGACAAGTGGTGTGTTAAGTAGAACTATTCTTATCAGTTTAATCCCTGTTACGTCCCCTATCAGGGGACATGTATATGGCATGGATTTTAGGCACCGGGAGATGGAAAAAGATGTTTGGTCGGTCCTCCTACTTCAAATTTGGGGCACTGCGCGTGCAATCTACTGTGCCACCAGATATGAGTGGTGTGTTAAGTAGTACTATTCTTATAAGTTTAATCCCTGTTACATCCCCTATCAGGGGACGTGTATATGGCATGGATTTTAGGAACCGGGAGATGGAAAAAGATGCTTGGTCGGTCCTCCTACTTCAAATTTGGGGCACTGCGCGTGCAATCTACTGTGCCACAAGATATGAGTGGTGTGTTAAGTAGTACATTTCTTATCAGTTTAATCCCTGTTACGTCCCCTATCAGGGGACGTGTATATGGCATGGATTTTAGGAACTGGGAGATGGAAAAAGATGCTTGGTCGGTCCTACTACTTCAAATTTGGGGCAATGCGCATGCAATCGTGGCCAGACTTTTAACCGACAGACATTTGGCCGACGGACATTTGGCCGAAACACAAGTGGATGTCAGATAACAGTCCAGCCATGAGATAGATAGATTTGATAGATAGATAGATAGATACATAGATTAGATAGATAGATCAATAGATGCAATATATACATTTGATAGATATGATAGATAGATAGAATAATAGATTTGATAGATAAATAGATAGATTTGATAGATAGATAATTTCCTAGACAGAGAATTACAAGACGTGCGGTCTGAGACCCATGGTTAGGTTCCCAGAGGCAGTTGTGGCCCCAGGGGACGTGTATATGGCATGGATTTTAGGAACCGGGAGATGGAAAAAGATGCTTGGTCGGTCCTCTGACTTCAAATTTGGGGCACTGCACATGCAATCTACTGTGCCACCAGATATGAGTGGTGTGTTAAGTAGAACTATTCTTATCAGTTTAATCCCTGTTACGTCCCCTATCAGGGGACATGTATATGGCATGGATTTTAGGCACCGGGAGATGGAAAAAGATGATTGGTCGGTCCTCCTACTTCAAATTTGGGGCACTGCGCGTGCAATCTACTGTGCCACCAGATATGAGTGGTGTGTTAAGTAGTACTATTCTTATAAGTTTAATCCCTGTTACATCCCCTATCAGGGGACGTGTATATGGCATGGATTTTAGGAACCGGGAGATGGAAAAAGATGCTTGGTCGGTCCTCCTACTTCAAATTTGGGGCACTGCGCGTGCAATCTACTGTGCCACAAGATATGAGTGGTGTGTTAAGTAGTACATTTCTTATCAGTTTAATCCCTGTTACGTCCCCTATCAGGGGACGTGTATATGGCATGGATTTTAGGAACTGGGAGATGGAAAAAGATGCTTGGTCGGTCCTACTACTTCAAATTTGGGGCAATGCGCATGCAATCGTGGCCAGACTTTTAACCGACAGACATTTGGCCGATGGACATTTGGCCGAAACACAAGTGGCTGTCAGATAACAGTCCGGCCACGAGATAGATAGTTTTGATAGATAGATAGATAGATAGATAGATACATAGATTAGATAGATCAATAGATGCAATAGATACATTTGATAGATACGATAGATAGATAGATTTGATAGATAATTTCCCAGACAGAGAATTACAAGACGTGCGTCTGGGACCCATGGTAAGGTTCCCAGAGGCAGTTGTAGCACCAGGGGACGTGTATATGGCATGGATTTTAGGAACCGGGAGATGGAAAAAGATGCTTGGTCGGTCCTCCTATTTCAAATTTGGGGCACTGCGCGTGCAATCTAATGTGCCACCAAATAGGAGTGGTGTGTTAAGTAGTACTATTCCTATCAGTTTAATCCCTGTTACTTGCCTTTTTTTTTTTGTTTGGTTTTTGAAGCCACAGTGCAGCACCAGAGGCCAGAAAAATTTGGGTATACTTAACACACCTAATTATTATGATTATATCAAAACAAAGAATAAATCAAATACAGTAAATTTTAAAAATCTTTACTAGTGGGAATAATCCCTACTTATGCAACACATAAATTTAATAAACAATACGTAAGAACATTTGCAGACACATAAAATAAGAATTGGATACGATATATTTAACTATTACTTGGAATACCACCCTGATATAAAAAATATTTATAATAAGCGCTTTTAAAAAATAGAATTGATCAATTTCTATGTCCTTAAAATCAAATATTTTGTTCCTGAATATAATGGACAGTCTCTATGGTCCTTATATATTTGCAACAGATGAAATCCCTTTTGTTTGTATGGTATATAACATACAAGACTTATCTCTGTGATTAAAATTAACGTGCTGGGTAAAAACGATAAAATGTTCCTTAATTAGGATACTTTGTATCTTTGCTGGTTATATATGTAACTTTAACTCACAGAAAGTTGCAGAGACTGTGTCCAAATGTCGCTGTAATGTATCTCAGAGTCTGTGGTCTTTAGTCAAAACACGCTCCTTGCGTGTGAGCCGCTTAGTGTGCTGCAGCTTCTATTCCTTGGTACAGGATTCACCACTCCCTCCGTGGGGAGGTGACCGGCAAAGTTACGTCGCTCCTTTTGTGTGAGTACCTGACAAGCTGTTATCTTTTGCTTCCAATGTTCCCAGCTCCCTGCTTTTGACAAACAGTCTGGATCTTTGTAAGTGCGATCACTGAGGTGAAAAAAGGCACCCGCTCTTAGCTTTAATACGCGCGGGCAAATACTAGGTACCTAGTGGGTTTGGTTCTGGTAACAGGCAACTTCAACTTCTACGCGTTTCACCCATGTGTGTGGGCTTTATCAAGATATCAGTTGCTGCCAGAACTTGGATTTAAAAAGCCGTTACTTCCTTCTCATTGGTTGGTGTGTTTTCAGGTAATTGTTTCTTAAGGTGGATTTCTCAGGTGAATGATTCTTAAGGTGGAATCACATTAGTTATTATTTTGTTCCTTTGGGAATCTTAATCTCCCATGTTTTCCTGTTATGTTTCTTTGGCCATTACGAGATTATGGAATGATGTATTAACAATAATGTTCTTTTATATATAAAACAATAATGATGTGAATATAATTGGGATTATTACTGCCTCAGGGTGGTATTTCCAAAGGGTGGTATTCCATTATTTAAAAGGAAAACAAAAATATAAGTGAGAATAAGTTAAAGTAAGGAAAAATATATATATATAATCACTATGATCTGGGTATCTTGCTAATTTTATACTAAATTATATTTTTGTTACAACTATGATTGTTTATATTTTTCTTATGCTGGTAAAATAGGCTTTTTATTAATCCTTTGTTACTTGTGATGTATTCTCTTGAAATGGATCTGTTAATTAGTAAGGGGTAGTTACTGTTACACATGAATTGTGGGGTATGTATTCTAACTGGTTATACTACTAAAAAGGGGGATATATCTAACTCTGAATTTAACCCTCTGAATTCAGAGTTAGATATATCCCCCTTTTTAGTAGTATAACCAGTTAGAATACATACCCCACAATTCATGTGTAACAGTAACTACCCCTTACTAATTAACAGATCCATTTCAAGAGAATACATCACAAGTAACAAAGGATTAATAAAAAGCCTATTTTACCAGCATAAGAAAAATATAAACAATCATAGTTGTAACAAAAATATAATTTAGTATAAAATTAGCGAGATACCCAGATCATAGTGATTATATATATATATTTTTCCTTACTTTAACTTATTCCCACTTATATTTTTGTTTTCGTTTTAAATAATGGAATACCACCCTTTGGAAATACCACCCTGAGGCAGTAATAATCCCAATTATATTCACATCATTATTGTTTTATATATAAAAGAACATTATTGTTAATACATCATTCCATAATCTCGTAATGGCCAAAGAAACATAACAGGAAAACATGGGAGATTAAGATTCCCAAAGGAACAAAATAATAACTAATGTGATTCCACCTTAAGAATCATTCACCTGAGAAATCCACCTTAAGAAACAATTACCTGAAAACACACCAACCAATGAGAAGGAAGTAACGGCTTTTTAAATCCAAGTTCTGGCAGCAACTGATATCTTGATAAAGCCCACACACATGGGTGAAACGCGTAGAAGTTGAAGTTGCCTGTTACCAGAACCAAACCCACTAGGTACCTAGTATTTGCCCGCGCGTATTAACGCTAAGAGCGGGTGCCTTTTTTCACCTCAGTGATCGCACTTACAAAGATCCAGACTGTTTGTCAAAAGCAGGGAGCTGGGAACATTGGAAGCAAAAGATAACAGCTTGTCAGGTACTCACACACAAGGAGCGACGTACCTTTGCCGGTCACCTCCCCACGGAGGGAGTGGTGAATCCTGTACCAAGGAATAGAAGCTGCAGCACACTAAGCAGCTCACACGCAAGGAGCGTGTTTTGACTAAAGACCACAGACTCTGAGATACATTACAGCGACATTTGGACACAGTCGCTGCAACTTTCTGTGAGTTAAAGTTACATATATAACCAGCAAAGATACAAAGTATCCTAATTAAGGAACATTTTATCGTTTTTACCCAGCACGTTAATTTTAATCACAGAGATAAGTCTTGTATGTTATATACCATACAAACAAAAGGGATTTCATCTGTTGCAAATATATAAGGACCATAGAGACTGTCCATTATATTCAGGAACAAAATATTTGATTTTAAGGACATAGAAATTGATCAATTCTATTTTTTAAAAGCGCTTATTATAAATATTTTTTATATCAGGGTGGTATTCCAAGTAATAGTTAAATATATCGTATCCAATTCTTATTTTATGTGTCTGCAAATGTTCTTACGTATTGTTTATTAAATTTATGTGTTGCATAAGTAGGGATTATTCCCACTAGTAAAGATTTTTAAAATTTTACTGTATTTGATTTATTCTTTGTTTTGATATAATCATAATAATTAGGTGTGTTAAGTATACCCAGCTTTTTAGCGCCCTCTCAATCGCCACATTGTTTGTTCCATTTCTATCTTGAGGAGATAGTGGAGAGTGACTTAGGTATCCTTTTTAGATTTTTAGCGCTGATAACTCCTGTGCCAGAAAAATTTGGCATGTACACATGCCTGAAAAATTGTATTGTTGCAGCCGCTGCTGTAGCAGCGGCCAGAAAATTTGATGTTTGTTTCCCAGGCAGAAAGTGCCCTAAAACATTGTGTCTTGAACTCTAGTTGGTGGTGGATAAGTCACGCAAGTCATCCGGCATTCAAAGATAAAATACAGCAGCGTGTGGACCATTTTTAGCCCAAGGCAGCTCATCTCATCAGGCCTTTTTTACTCGAATGTATCGCCCAATGTCAGTCCCTTCGGAATCCATCCCTCATTCATCTTAATAAAGGTGAGGTAATCGAGACTTTTTTGACCTAGGCGACTTCTCTTCTCAGTGACAATACCTCCTGCTGCACTGAAGGTCCTTTCTGACAGGACACTTGAAGTGGGGCAGGCCAGAAGTTCTATCGCAAATTGGGATAGCTCAGGCCACAGGTCAAGCCTGCACACCCAGTAGTCAAGGGGTTCATCACTCCTCAGAGTGTCAAGATCTGCAGTTAAGGCGAGGTAGTCTGCTACCTGTCGGTCAAGTCGTTCTCTGAGGGTGGACCCCGAAAGGCTGTGGCGATGCATAGGACTTAAAAAGCTCTGCATGTCCCCCATCAGCAACACATCTGTAAAGCATCCTGTCCTTGCCGGCGTGGTTGTGGGAGGAGGAGGATTACTTTCCCCTATTCCCCTGTTAGATTCCTGTTGTGCTGTGACATCACCCTTATACGCTGTGTAAAGCATACTTTTTAATTTATTTTGGAACTGCTTCATCCTTTCCGACTTGCGGTAATTTGGTAACATTTCAGGCACTTTATGCTTATACCGGGGGTCTAGTAGTGTGGACACCCAGTACAGGTCGTTCTCCTTCAGCTTTTTTATACAAGGGTCCCTCAACAGGCACGACAGCATGAAAGACCCCATTTGCACAAGGTTGGATGCCGAGCTAGTCATTTCCCGTTCCTCGTCCTCAGTGATCTCACTGAAGGTATCTTCTTCCCCCCAGCCACGTACAACACCACGGGTACCAGAGAGGTGACAACAAGCACCCTGGGATGCCTGTTGTAGTTTGTCTTCCTCCTCCTCAAAGCCACATTCCTCCTCTGACTCCTCTTCCTCACAATCCTCTTCCAGCGTTGCCGCTGGTCCAGCAAGCGATGCTGATAAGGCCGTTTCTGGTGGTGATTGTGACCACAACTCTTCCTCTTCCTCTTCATGCTCATCTACGGCCTGATCCAGCACTCTTCGCAGGGCACGCTCCAGGAAGAAAACAAATACTATGATGTCGCTGATGGTGCCTTCGGTGCGACTTACTAGGTTTGTCACCTCCTCAAAAGGACGCATGAGCCTACAGGCATTGCGCATGAGCGTCCAGTAACGTGTCAAACAAATTCCCAGCTCCACAGAGACTCTCCTAGCACCCCAGTCATATAAATACTCATTAACGGCTTTTTCTTGATGGAGCAGGTGGTGTTGAATTCCAACGTGTTGGGCTGTCGCAAATCAAGCACCTCACTGGCATGTTGTTTCGCCGCTAGATATCGGAAAAGTGCGCCATGGCCATGTAGGAATGCCTGAAATGGCCACACACCTTCCTGGCCTGCTTCAGGATGTCCTGTAAGCCTGGGAACTTATGCACAAAGCGTTGTACGATCAGATTACACACATGTGCCATGCACGGCACATGTGTCAACTCGCCCAATTTCAATGCCGCCAACAAATTACTTCCGTTGTCAGAAACCACTTTGCCGATCTCCAGTTTGTGCGGAGTCAGCCACTGATCCACCTGTGCGTTCAGGGCGGACAGGAGTGCTGGTCCGGTGTGACTCTCTGCTTTCAGGCAAGTCAACCCCAAGACGGCGTGACACTGCCGTATCCGGGATGTGAAATAGTACATGGGGAGCTGGGGGGTTGCCGTTGATGTGGAGCAAGACACAGCAGCAGAAGAGGACTCAGCCGAGGAGGTTATGGAAGAGGATGGAGTAAGAGGAGTAGAGGAAGTGGCAGCAGGCCTGCCTGCAAGTCGTGGCGATGTCACCAACTCCTCTGCAGAGCCACGCATTCCATGCTTGGCAGCCGTCAGCAGGTTTACCCAATGTGCAGTGTAGGTGATATACCTGCCCTGACCATGTTTTGCAGACCAGCTATCAGTGGTCAGATGGACCCTTGCCCCAACACTGTGTGACAGACATGCCATTACTTCCTTTTGCACAATCGAGTACAGGTTGGGGATTGCCTTTTGTGCAAAGAAATTTCGTCCGGGTACCTTCCACTGCGGTGTCCCAATAGCTACAAATTTTTTGAACGCCTCAGACTCCGCCAGCTTGTATGGTAAAAGCTGGCGGGCTAAGAGTTCAGACAAGCCAGCTGTCAGACGCCTGGCAAGGTGGTGACTTTGTGACATTGGCTTCTTACGCTCAAACATTTCCTTGACAGACACCTGACTGTGGGAAGATGAGCAGGAACTGCTCTGGAAGAGAGACGGAGTGGCAGATGGTTGAGAGGGGGCAAGGAGGACAGCAGTGGTTGATGTTGCTGAAGATGCTGGACCAGGAGGAGGATGGCGGCTTTGAGTTTGTGTGCTGCTTCTACTCATGTGTTGATCCCATAGGTGTTTGTGATGTGCGATCATGTGCCTTCGCAAAGCAGTTGTACCTAGGTGGGTGTTGGACTTCCAACGACTCACTTTCTTTTGGCACAAATGGCATCCCTGTTGTCAGAGGCAGACACACAAAAAAAATGCCACACTGCTGAGCTCTGCGATGACGGCATTCTGGTGGTGGCAACAGCATGCGTTGATTGGCGTGCTGTCTGGCTGACCCCGGGTGCCGATGCATGCTGTCTGACTGTGCCACTAGCTCCTTGCGACAACCTCCCCCTGCTTCCAACTCGTCTCCTCCTCCTCCTCTCTGTCTCCCCATCTGAACTTTCCCCCTGTTCTTCTTCTCTTCTAGCGGTCACCCACGTGACATCCACGGGCGCATCGTCATCATCAACCGCTTCACTTGTATCTGACAAATCAACAAAGGACGCAGCAGCGGGTACAACATCATCATCATCACACCGTACATCCATGTATGTAATGTTGCCTGACTGAGACATATCACAGTTATCTACATCCTCTGTCAATGATGGTTGCGCATCACTCATTTCTTCCAACTGATGTGTAAAAAACACCTCTGACAGATCAAGTGAAGCGGCTGTGGTGCTAGTGTTGGTGGTGGCGGCAGACAGGTGAGTGGTAACTTGAGAGGTGCCCGAAGATAAGCTGGAGGAGGATGGTGCGTCAAGGTTCGGAGCGGAAGCTGTAGAAGATTGGGTGTCCTGTTTTAAAAAGTCAACTATTTCCTCATGGGACGTGGCTTCTGAACACTGGGCATTATTCTAGGGCCAAAGGGAATCGCAGCACCACGAACATGACGGCACCTGCGGGGTGGCCTGCCTCTGCCTGTCATAGTTTTTTTACTTTTAAATGTACACTTACACTACTATTAAACAAGATATGAGTGGTGGCACTGGGCAAGTGGGCACAGTATATGCTGTGAGCCTGACACCAAAAAAGCAGACTGATGTTTCACAGTCCTAAACGTTTTTTTGTTTTTAAATATACACTTACACTACTATTAAACAAGATATGAGTGGTGGCACTGGGCAAGTGGGCACATTATACGCTGTGAGCCTGACACAAAAAAGCAGACTGATGTTTCATAGTCCAAAAAGTTTTTATTTTTTTAAATGTACACTTACACTACTATTAAACAAGATATGAGTGGTGGCACTGGGCAAGTGGGCACAGTATACGCTGTGAGCCTGAAACAAAAAAGCAGACTGATGTTTCACAGTCCAAAAAGTTTTTATTTTTTTAAATGTACTCTTACACTACTATTAAACAAGATATGAGTGGTGGCACTGGGCAAGTGGGCACAGTATACGCTGTGAGCTTGACACAAAAAAGCAGACTGATGTTTCACAGTCCAAAAAGTTTTTAATTTTTAAATGTACACTTACACTACTATTAAACAAGATATGAGTGGTGGCACTGGGCAAGTGGGCACAGTATACGCTGTGAGCCTGACACAAAAAAACATAATTTATGCTTACCTGATAAATTCCTTTCTCCTGTAGTGTGGTCAGTCCACGGGTCATCATTACTTCTGGGATATTAACTCCTCCCCAACAGGAAGTGCAAGAGGATCACCCAAGCAGAGCTGCTATATAGCTCCTCCCCTCTACGTCACACCCAGTCATTCGACCGAGAACCAACGAGAAAGGAGAAGCTAAAGGGTGCAGTGGTGACTGGAGTATAATTTAAAAATTTAGACCTGCCATAAAAAACAGGGCGGGCCGTGGGCTGACCACACTACAGGAGAAAGGAATTTATCAGGTAAGCATAAATTATGTTTTCTCCTGTTAAGTGTGGTCAGTCCACGGGTCATCATTACTTCTGGGATACCAATACCAAAGGTAAAGTACACGGATGACGGGAGGGACAGGCAGGATCTTTATACGGAAGGAACCACTGCCTGAAGAACCTTTCTCCCAAAAACAGCCTCCGAAGAAGCAAAAGTGTCAAATTTGTAAAATTTGGAAAAAGTATGAAGAGAAGACCAAGTTGCAGCCTTGCAAATCTGTTCAACAGAGGCCTCATTCTTAAAGGCCCAAGTGGAAGCCACAGCTCTAGTAGAATGAGCTGTAATTCTTTCAGGAGGCTGCTGTCCAGCAGTCTCATAAGCTAAACGTATTATGCTACGAAGCCAAAAAGAGAGAGAGGTAGCAAAAGCTTTTTGACCTCTCCTCTGTCCAGAATAAACGACAAACAGGGAAGAAGTTTGTCGAAAATCTTTAGTTGCCTGTAAATAAAATTTCAGGGCACGGACTACATTTAGATTGTGTAGAAGTCGTTCCTTCTTTGAAGAAGGATTAGGACACAATGATGGAACAACAATCTCTTGATTGATATTCCTATTAGTGACCACCTTAGGTAAGAACCCAGGTTTAGTACGCAGAACTACCTTGTCTGAATGAAAAATCAGATAAGGAGAATCACAATGTAAGGCCGATAACTCAGAGACTCTTCGAGCCGAGGAAATAGCCATTAAAAACAGAACTTTCCAAGATAACAATTTGATATCAATGGAATGAAGGGGTTCAAACGGAACACCCTGTAAAACGTTAAGAACTAAGTTTAAACTCCATGGTGGAGCAACAGTTTTAAACACAGGCTTAATCCTGGCCAAAGCCTGACAAAAATCCTGAACGTCTGGAACTTCTGACAGACGTTTGTGTAAAAGAATGGACAGAGCTGAGATCTGTCCCTTTAAGGAACTAGCGGATAAACCCTTTTCTAAACCTTCTTGTAGAAAAGACAATATCCTAGGAATCCTAACCTTACTCCATGAGTAACTCTTGGATTCGCACCAATGTAAGTATTTACGCCATATTTTATGGTAAATCTTTCTGGTAACAGGCTTCCTAGCCTGTATTAAGGTATCAATTACTGACTCAGAAAATCCACGTTTTGATAAAATCAAGCGTTCAATTTCCAAGCAGTCAGCTTCAGAGAAATTAGATTTTGATGTTTGAAAGGACCCTGGATCAGAAGGTCCTGTCTCAGAGGCAGAGACAAAGGTGGACAGGATGACATGTCCACTAGATCTGCATACCAGGTCCTGCGTGGCCACGCGGGCGCTATTAGAATCACCGATGCTCTCTCCTGTTTGATCCTGGCAATCAATCGAGGAAGCATCGGGAAGGGTGGAAACACATAAGCCATCCCGAAGGTCCAAGGTGCTGTCAAAGCATCTACCAGGACCGCTCCCGGGTCCCTGGATCTGGACCCGTAACAAGGAAGCTTGGCGTTCTGTCGAGACGCCATGAGATCTATCTCTGGTTTGCCCCAACGTCAAAGTATTTGGGCAAAGACCTCCGGATGAAGTTCCCATTCCCCCGGATGAAAAGTCTGACGACTTAGGAAATCCGCCTCCCAGTTCTCCACTCCCGGGATGTGGATTGCTGACAGGTGGCAAGAGTGAGACTCTGCCCAGCGAATTATCTTTGATACTTCCATCATCGCTAGGGAGCTTCTTGTCCCTCCTTGATGGTTGATGTAAGCTACAGTCGTGATGTTGTCCGACTGAAACCTGATGAACCCCCGAGTTGTTAACTGGGGCCAAGCCAGAAGGGCATTGAGAACTGCTCTCAATTCCAGAATGTTTATTGGAAGGAGACTCTCCTCCTGAGTCCATGATCCCTGAGCCTTCAGCGAATTCCAGACAGCGCCCCAACCTAGTAGGCTGGCGTCTGTTGTTACAATTGTCCAATCTGGCCTGCTGAATGGCATCCCCCTGGACAGATGTGGCCGAGAAAGCCACCATAGAAGAGAATTTCTGGTCTCTTGATCCAGATTCAGAGTAGGGGACAAATCTGAGTAATCCCCATTCCACTGACTTAGCATGCACAATTGCAGCGGTCTGAGATGTAGGCGTGCAAAGGGTACTATGTCCATTGCCGCTACCATTAAGCCGATTACCTCCATGCATTGAGCCACTGACGGGTGTTGAATGGAATGAAGGACACGGCAAGCATTTTGAAGCTTTGTTAACCTGTCTTCTGTCAGGTAGATCTTCATTTCTACAGAATCTATGAGAGTCCCCAAGAAGGGAACTCTTGTGAGTGGAAAGAGAGAACTCTTCTTTTCGTTCACCTTCCACCCATGTGACCTTAGAAATGCCAGTACTAACTCTGTATGAGACTTGGCAGTTTGAAAGCTTGAAGCTTGTATCAGAATGTCGTCTAGGTACGGAGCTACCGAAATTCCTCGCGGTCTTAGTACCGCCAGAAGAGCGCCCAGAACCTTTGTGAAGATTCTTGGAGCCGTAGCCAATCCGAATGGAAGAGCTACAAACTGGTAATGCCTGTCTAGGAAGGCAAACCTTAGATACCGGTAATGATCTTTGTGAATCGGTATGTGAAGGTAAGCGTCCTTTAAATCCACTGTGGTCATGTACTGACCCTTTTGGATCATGGGTAAGATTGTCCGAATAGTTTCCATTTTGAACGATGGAACTCTTAGGAATTTGTTTAGGATCTTTAAATCCAAGATTGGTCTGAAGGTTCCTTCTTTCTTGGGAACCACAAACAGATTTGAGTAAAACCCCTGTCCGTGCTCCGACCGCGGAACCGGTGGATCACTCCCATTAGTAAGAGATCTTGTACACAGCGTAGAAACGCCTCTTTCTTTATTTGGTCTGTTGACAACCTTGAAAGATGAAATCTCCCTTTTGGGGGAGAGGTTTTGAAGTCCAGAAGATATCCCTGAGATATGATCTCTAAAGCCCAGGGATCCTGGACATCTCTTGCCCAAGCCTGGGCGAAGAGAGAAAGTCTGCCCCCCACTAGATCCGTTCCCGGATCGGGGGCCCTCAATTCATGCTGTCTTAGGGGCAGCAGCAGGTTTTCTGGCCTGCTTGCCCTTGTTCCAGGACTGGTTAGGTCTCCAGCCTTGTCTGTAGCGAGCAACAGCTCCTTCCTGTTTTGGTGCAGAGGAAGTTGATGCTGCTCCTGCCTTGAAATTACGAAAGGAACGAAAATTAGACTGTCTAGCCCTAGGTTTGGCTCTGTCTTGAGGCAGGGCATGGCCTTTACCTCCTGTAGTGTCAGCGATAATTTCTTTCAAACCGGGCCCGAATAAGGTCTGCCCTTTGAAAGGTATGTTAAGTAATTTAGATTTAGAAGTAACATCAGCTGACCAGGATTTTAGCCACAGTGCTCTGCGTGCCTGAATGGCGAATCCGGAATTCTTAGCCGTAAGTTTAGTTAAATGTACTACGGCATCTGAAACAAATGAATTAGCTAGCTTAAGGGTTTTAAGCTTATTTGAAATCTCATCTATAGTTATTGAGTCAAGAGTCTCTTCCAGAGACTCGGACCAAAAAGCGGCCGCAGCCGTGACAGACGCAATACATGCAAGGGGTTGCAATATAAAACCTTGTTGAACAAACATTTTCTTAAGGTAACCCTCTAATTTTTTATCCATTGGATCTGAAAAGGCACAGCTATCCTCCACCGGGATAGTGGTACGCTTAGCCAGAGTAGAAACCGCTCCCTCCACCTTAGGGACCGTCTGCCATAAGTCCCGTGTGGTGGCGTCTATTGGAAACATTTTTCTAAATACAGGAGGGGGGGAAAAGGGTACACCGGGCCTATCCCACTCCTTAGTAATTATCTCTGTAAGCCTCTTAGGTATAGGAAATACGTCAGTACTCGCCGGTACCGCATAGTATCTATCCAGCCTACATAATTTCTCTGGGATTGCAACGGTGTTACAATCATTCAGAGCCGCTAATACCTCCCCTAGCAGTACATGGAGGTTTTCTAGCTTAAACTTAAAGTTTGAAATGTCTGAATCCACTCTATTGGGATCAGATCCGTCACCTGCAGATTGAAGCTCTCCGTCCTCATGTTCTTCAAATTGTGACGCAGTATCTGACATGGCCCTATTATTATCAGCGCACTCTGTTCTCACCCCAGAGTGATCTCGCTTACCTCTAAGTTCTGGTAATTTAGACAAAACTTCAGTCATAACATTAGCCATGTCCTGTAATGTGATTTGTAATGGCCGCCCTGAAGTACTCGGCGCTACAATATCACACACCTCCCGAGCGGGAGATGCAGGTACTGACACGTGAGGCAAGTTAGTCGGCATAACTTTCCCCTCGTTGTTTGGTGAATGATGTTCAATTTGTACAGATTGACTTTTATTCAAAGTAGCATCAATGCAATTAGTACATAAATTTCTATTGGGCTCCACCTTGGCTTTAGCACATATAGCACAGAGATATTCCTCTGAGTCAGGCATGTTTAACACACTAGCAATTAAACTAGCAAACTTGGAAATACTTTTCAACTCAATTTACAAGTAATATGAAAAACGTACTGTGCCTTTAAGAAGCACAGAAAAAAATTATGACAGTTGAGTAACAATGAACCGGAGAAACTATAAAATCAAATTTTTCCCGGTAAAAACACAATTTAGCAAAGGATTGCCCCCATTAGTAATGGATAACAAACCCTTAAATAGCAGAAAAAATGTACAAAATATAAACGTTTTTTATCACAGTCAAAGCACAATCTCACAGGTCTGCTGTGAGTGATTACCTCCCTCAAAATAATTTTTGAAGACCCTTGAGCTCTGTAGAGATGATCCGGATCATGCAGGGAAGAAAACAGACTTGTGACTGAATTTCTGATGCGTAGTAAAAGCACCAAAATAGGCCCCTCCCCCTCAACAGTGAGGGAAGATCAGTAAACTGTCTTAAATTAAAATAAACGACAGCCAAGTGGAAAAACAGTGCCCAAAACAATTTTTCACCCAGTACCTCAGATAAATAAACGATTTAACATGCCAGCAAAACGTTTAACATCAAATAAAATGAAGTGTCATTAAAAAGCCTGCTGCTAGTCGTTCCCACTGCAAGTTAGGCTAAAAGTTTTATGCATACAGTATTATCCCAGTGAAGTGCCATTCCCCAGAATACTGAAGTGTAAACATATAAACATAACAGCCTGATACCAGTTGCTACTACTGCATTTAAGGCTGAACTTACATTATATCGGTATTGGCAGTATTTTCTCAGTCAATTCCATTCCTCAGAAAATAATATACTGCTACATACCTCTTTGCAGGAGAACCTGCCCGCTGTCCCCTGATCTGAAGTTTACCTCACTCCTCAGAATGGCCGAGAACAGCAAAATGATCTTAACTACGCCGGCTAAAATCATACAAAAAACTCAGGTAGATTCTTCTTCAAATTCTACCTGAGAAGGAACAACACACTCCGGTGCTGTTTTAAAATAACAAACTTTTGATTGAAGATATAAAAACTAAGTATAATCACCACAGTCCTCTCACACATCCTATCTATTAGTTGGGTGCAAGAGAATGACTGGGTGTGACGTAGAGGGGAGGAGCTATATAGCAGCTCTGCTTGGGTGATCCTCTTGCACTTCCTGTTGGGGAGGAGTTAATATCCCAGAAGTAATGATGACCCGTGGACTGACCACACTTAACAGGAGAAATCAGACTGATGTTTCACAGTCCAAAATGTTTTTATTTTTTTAAATGTATTCTTACACTACTTTTAAACAAGATATGAGTGGTGGCACTGGGCAAGTGGGCACAGTATACGCTGTGAGCCTGACACAAAAAAGCAGACTGATGTTTCACAGTCCAAAAAGTTTTTATTTTTTTTAAATGTACACTTACACTACTATTAAAGAAGATATGAGTGGTGGCACTGGGCAAGTGGTCACAGTATACGCTGTGAGCCTGACACAAAAAAGAACACTGATGTTTCACAGTCAAAAAAGTTTTTATTTTTTTAAATGTACACTTACACTACTATTAAACAAGATGTGAGTGGTGGCACTGGGCAAGTGGGCACAGTATACGCTGTGAGCCTGACACAAAAAAGCAGACTGATGGTTCACAGTCCAAAAAGTTTTTATTTTTTTAAATGTACACTTACACTACTATTAAACAAGACATGAGTGGTGGCTCTGGGCAAGTGGGTCCAGTATAAGCTGTGAGTCTGAAACAAAAAAGCAGACTGATGTTTCACAGTCCAAAAAGTTTTTTTTGTTTTTAAATGTACACTTACACTACTATTAAAGAAGATATGAGTGGTGGCACTGGGCAAGTGGGCACAGTATACGCTGTGAGCCTGACACAAAAAATAACACTGATGTTTCACAGTCCAAAAAGTTTTTATTTTTTTAAATGTACACTTACACTACTATTAAACAAGATGTGAGTGGTGGCACTGGGCAAGTGGGCACAGTATACGCTGTGAGCCTGACACAAAAAAGCAGACTGATGGTTCACAGTCCAAAAAGTTTTTATTTTTTTAAATGTACACTTACACTACTATTAAACAAGACATGAGTGGTGGCTCTGGGCAAGTGGGTCCAGTATAAGCTGTGAGTCTGAAACAAAAAAGCAGACTGATGTTTCACAGTCCAAAAAGTTTTTTTTTTTTTTTTTAAATGTACACTTACACTACTATTAAACAAGATATGAGTGGTGGCACTGGGCAAGTAGGCCCAGTATAAGCTGTGAGCCTGACACAAAAAATCAGACTGATGTTTCACAGTCCAAAAAGTTTTTTTTTTTTTAAATGTACACTTACACTACTATTAAACAAGATATGAGTGGTGGCACTGGGCAAGTGGGCCCAGTATAAGCTGTGAGCCTGACAGAAAAAAGCAGACGGATGTTTCACAGTCCAAAAAGTTTTTTTTTGTTTTTAAATGTACACTTACACTACTATTAAAGAAGATATGAGTGGTGGCACTGGGCAAGTGGGCACAGTATTCGCTGTGAGCCTGGCACACACGCTGGCAGGCACGTTTGCTGATCTTTGCTTATGTTTAAGTGGATTATGTAAAACATATATATATATTTGATAACAGTACTATATATAAAAATTATTTAATTACAAATAGTCATATAATTTTTATATATAGTACTGTTATCAAATATATACTCATTTTTTGCCCTCTACCAACTACCAGGACCAAAGCGCTGATACCGGTAACTGTTTGTTTCTCTTTAAGTTTAAAGTGCACTTTGTATATCGGCTGCTCAGTCCGACTAGCTGTTTTATCTGAACAGTTACTATCCACAGTCTTGCCGTGATTTAAACCCCACATGTGAGCTAAGGAAAGACTGCTACAAAAAGTTTTACTGAATTGAACTGTTTTCTATTTATCTGTCCCCTCACACTGACTGCAACTCTGTCAGAATCACGTTCCTATCAAGGAACAGAGAACATTACTGTCTTACCCCTCGATGTCAAGACCGGGTCAGCAAAGTAGGGTACGGCTGTAAGCTTTTACACACTGATTTAAATTACTTCGGTGTGTAACGCTTCCCCAGACCGTTAAACCGACCTGACACTGCTTGAATATAGGCTGCCGGTCTCAATATTCTCACACAGAGGGGTTTTTTACAAAGTCCGGCGTTTTTAAAATACTTACGCTCCTCAGTCCTTCTCTCACATCTCAGTAATAGAGCTTGTGTTTTTATAGTGGTTCTAACAGCTAACAGGTTGATGTCCTTTTTTGCATGATGTACATGATTGCTTGTTGTTTTTTATGGCATAACATTTTCTGCATTTTTAAATAATAATTTTCTCTAAGCTAAGATTTATTTACAAGGCAATTGCAAGTAATACTTTTCAGTATCGTAGTGATTCTATGAATTTATTATAAGGGTACATAATTAACAACTACTACTGTTTTTTACTATTGCTCATTATCCCTTTCACTTTTGTCCAAACACCCATATATTGTCATTGGTGAATTATTTATTTTAGTTTCATTATTCTTTTTATTTTTTTATTTTCAACCACCTCTGCCTTTTATTTATAAATTATTTATAAATATTAGTTTTAAGGCTTTTATCTCCATCCACAATGACAAGCCCTATTTTTGGAGATTGTCCCACTAGACACCTTTAGATAGAGGTCCTCAAATTTATTGGACCACAATTCAGAGATAAATATCAATTCTGAGTCCAATAATCCACGGGAACTCTTTAGAGAACTAGAAAAATTATTGAATTGTGATACCAAAGAATGGCAGGATATGATATTACTGGACAATTACATCCTCCATGATATAGTCCCTAGGGGACTGAGAGTGTACAAACGTCCTGCATTTGAGTTGGAGGAAGTTGAGTACATGACAGAGTGGGACAAAGCTTTCCATGATTGTTCCATCACATTAATTAAGATTTTAATTAAATATAGGGAGTACAAGTTGGACAAAATCAAGACTGATCTTGATACTTTACTTCCAAAAATTCAAAGATATCAATCAGAGGATTATTGGAAATCACTTAATGAAAGCATACAAGAGAGGAATACCAAGCTGAGCATAGATTTGATAAAAACCAAACATAAGAAACTATGTAGGGACATGGAAGACTATAAAAATGATCAAGTCTATGACTATAATGTGAAACACCTGAATACTCATAACCAAGAAGTTGATAGAACTAATAGGAATAGTGATGCTAACAGAGTCAGATCTGCAATAACAACTGATCACACGATTAGAACACACACTAATACCAGGGATGTACACAACTCACATAATAGTTTCCATATGAAGAATAATAAGAGTACTAATAATCAAACTCCAAATAGAACGAATGGGGGTTACAATAAACAGCCTAATAAACAGAAATATAGTCATCAAGGCCCTAGGGATCAATTACCCTATGCTAGTAACTATAATAGTAGAACACTGTCAACACCCACTCACCACACCTGGCGTCAAAATAGACCCAGCCACTTTACTCCACCCTTCCTGAAACACTTGGATAAACAACATAATTATCATGTTAAACAAGGTTCCCATTCTAACTCAGTAAATAATTTTCATAGTGCCAATAGATACCAAATCTTAGAAAACCATGGGGAGGGAGACTTCAGGGATGTAAGTTGGAATAGACAAGGAGCCAAACCTTAGACACAGATTTACCCTCAAATGTCCCATTATACCAATGGTGAACCCACTTTCAATAATAATCATGAACTGGGTTTTTTAGATCTGGCCATCCCCCCAACAACAAGGTTTCGAAATCTAAAAGAAACAGAAAACAGAAATTTCCAACACTTAAAAGTCACTCTCGGATAAAGGAGAGGAAGCGGGATGCAGAGGGGGGAGAAAGGTCCAGAGACATAAATCCAAAAAGGATGAGATGGAGAGAAATAAGGCTAATATTTTTAATTTGTCAAGTATAATTCTTAATGACAATGAAGTCAATCTTTTAGCCAAAGGGCTGAACTTTGCCCCCAAATCAGCACCAGATATATACCAGACGTATATAGATATACAAAAGTATATCCGCAATCTTACACTTAAAAGATATTTTATCAAAAGTGCCCCAAAAATATACAATCCAGTACAGATTAGCTTCAATGAGAACGACTATAAAACTATTGGGGTCCTTAATGAATTACAACACGATGGCACAGACTCATACCCCACAACCTCAGAGGATCAAGACCTTGGGGATCTTTCTATTCATGAGTCTAATGACTTAATTGAGCATAGTAACTTAAAGAGGAAATCTAGTTTCTACCCATATTCAGCCCAGGGTGAATACATCAGCACCTTTAACAGACTAGTTTGTAGTGATTTAAAAAAATTGTGGGAAACTAAAAACAAAACTTGGGTAACCAAATATAATGACAATCTTTCTACACAGGAAAGAAATACTTTAAAATTACTTCAAAAAAACAATAATATCATAATAAGAGCAGCGGACAAGGGAGGAGGGGTCGTTGTACAAGACAGATGTGATTACCTCCAGGAGGCTAATAATATCCTTAGTGACACCCAAGCTTACAAAAAAACTGCATTTTGATCCCACTCAAAAATATAAAAAAGAACTTTTTTCTATCTTGAAGGATGCAAAAAATAACGACATTTTAAACAATGATGAATTTAATTATTTAATGGAACTGCATCCATCAATACCCACTTTCTACCATTTGCCTAAGGTGCACAAAACCTTAGTAGCACCTCCCGGTAGGCCAATCATATCGAGTATAGGCTCCCTTACTAATAACCTTTCGATTTACATCGATCATTACCTCCAACCCCTTGTTAAAGAAACTAAGGCCTACCTGAGAGACACTCTACACACCATCAACATCTTTGAGGGACTTGAGTGGCAAGATGACTATACTTGGATAACATGTGATGTGTCCTCCTTGTACACTTGCATCCCCCATGACTCAGGAGTCAAGGCGGTACAGGAGACACTACAAAAGGCAAATTTTGCCCAAAAACACTTAGACTTTATCCTAATGGGTATCAGATTCATACTGAATCACAATTATTTTGTTTTCGAGAAACAATTTTTCTGTCAAATACAAGGGACTGCGATGGGGACTACATTTTCCCCATCGCATGCCAACATTTACATGGACAATTTTGAATCTAAGCACATTTGGGCCAACAATCCCCACAGCAGTAATTTAATCAAGTACCATCGGTATATAGATGATATCGTTATGATTTGGAGGGGGGTCAGAAACTAGCTGTGGGGAATTGTTGAACCACATGAACAACAATTACAATCTTAAATTCACTTCCAAAATAGACAAACAGAAAGTAGAATTCTTGGACTTAGTGTTATTCATGGATGAGAATCAGAAAATAGCAGTTTCCAACTACCGCAAACCCACTGACAAAAATGGGTTTTTGAACGCAAAAACTGGCCACCTACCAAGGTGGGAAACTAATATTCTGCTAGGTCAGTACCAGCGGATCAAAAGGAACTGCACCAAAGACTCTGACTACTACAGAGAGGAAGCAATTTTGGATAATAGATATAAGGAGAAAGGCTATGATCCGAAAGATTTACAAAAAGCGAAAGAAAGGGTCAGAATTATGGATTGAACAGGCATTCTACAATCTAAAAATAGAGCCAAACAGAATAATAACAATCCAAATAGGGAAGTCAGGTTTGTCACTACATATAATCAAGGTAGCAGAGACATTCAATGGGGAATATTAAAAGCAGAGACCTGAAAAACATTTTAGCTCCCACCAAATTACGCAGTGCCTTAAGAGACAAAATTGCACCAACAACTTGGCTGGAACAAAAACCAGGAACATACAGAAGTGGGGTAAATAGGTGTGGAATGTGTAGCTACATCAAAACAGGGAATTCCTTTATAAACTACAATGGATCTAAATAATTTAAAATGAAATATAAATGTAATTGCGGCACTAACTATGCCGTTTATCTTCTTAGTTGTAAATGCAACCTTATCTATATTGGGAGAACGAAAAGGAATGTTCGTACTAGACTTAGTGAGCATGTCAATAACATTAAGATAGGTCTAACTACACATAGTGTATCAGAACACTTTAGGCTACACCACAACAAAGACCCCAGTTCTTTAAAAATACAAATAATAGATTGGATTCCAGCAAACAAATATCCTAATAGACTCCTCACATTGAGACGCAGGAAGTCATATTGGATTTACCAACTTGACTCCATGCAGCCTCACGGTCTCAACGTGGATCTAGACTTACAAGCTTTTATGTGATGTTTAATTTTTTTTTTTTTTTTTTTTTTATTTTTTTTTAAATGTCAAATATTGCATACTTTTATATAAAAAAAAGAGAAAGAGTGGACAAGAAACATGGAAATAAGAATGAAAGCAAGTCTATACATTAAATGGGTCTCTTTTCTGGAAGTAACACATTGTAGATACAGATTTAGATATTGGTACTCAGCAAGATAGAGATATAGAATACTGGGATTTATGTAAGACGGACATAATGGGTTATAGAGGAGAAGAAAGAGGAGAAGAGAAGAAGGGAAAGAGGAGAGAGAGGAGAAAAGAAAAAAAAAAAAAAAAAAAAAAAGGAAGGGAGAGGGGGTGAAGGAACGGGAAAGCAGAAGATGATTAATGGGTCTATGATGTGGTTTTAAGGACTTGAGGACCAGTTGGGGAACCTAGTGAGCCATGGGAGCCAAATTTCATGGAAGGTATTAGTGCTATCAAGTACTCTGAACGAGTATTGTTCCATTTGGCCAATGTAATGTGTAGATGAGATTACTTGAGAGAGAGTTGGCGACCTCTCCTCCCTCCAAGCTCTAGCTAGGGTCAGTTTTGTGGCCATGAGGACATATATCGTAAGTGCCTCTCCAGAGGCGGTAAGGTCGGGCATCCGCATGTGTAAGAGAGCAACCTCAGGGGTGAATGGGGGGGTGAGGCCTAATGCCCGAAGGAGTGTAAATACTTTCTTCCATAATGGCTGAATTACTGGACAAGACCACCATATGTGGAGTGGAGAGCCAAGCATCTTGCATCCTCTCCAGCACTCTGGGGATTGGGAGTGATAGATCTTGTGTAGGATGGTTGGTACATGGTGCCAACGGACCAAAATCTTATAATGTAGTTCCCACAGTGTGGCACAATGGAGGATCTTTTTGGTTATTTTAATTCTGGCATGCCAATCCTCTATAGTAAGGGTGAGACCAATTTCTCTCTCCCAAGCCTGGTGCTGTGAAATTTTATGCGAAGGAGTCGGGTTAATAAGTAAATTGTAGTGAAGGGTCAGGAGATGTCGGAGAGCGTGAGCTCCCCGCCATGCTTTCTCCCATGTGGTTAAATGGCGTAGAGTTTGTTTAGGGTAGCCCCATGTGCGTAAGCGAGTGCTCAGTCGGAATCCCTCAAAGTGTAATTTAGGTGGAAGTTGAAATTTCGCACACATTGCTGGGTGTGAGAGCCATGTGTCTAGCTCATAGAGGTCGGAGACCTGTAGTGCGTGTGCCTGTGGCCATAGGTCATGGTGGGAGTCTGGAAGGCAGAAGAGAGCGGCAGGGATTGTCATGGCGGGAGAGGGGTGGGGGGAAATGTCAGGGTGGTGTCTGATTTGATCCCAAAATCGAAGTGTGTGTCTGAAAATAGGATGTAGGCCGTCAACGTCTCGTCTGTGGTGGGGGGGGATCCAGATTATGTCGGGGAGGGTTATATTTGAGGGCAATAGTGAGGATTCTAGAGAGTACCAGCAGAGATGTCTCTCAGGATCATTCCAGCGAAGGATATGTGAGAGTCTTGCGGCATTGTAATATGAGATCATATTCGGGAGAGCAAGGCCTCCCTGTAAGATCGGTTTTTCGAGTGTGCGACCCGAGGTCCTAGGTCGACGGTCTCTCCAGACATATGAAGTGATTAGACTTTGAAATCTATTAAGGAGTGGTCTCGGGATGTTGTAAGGGATAGATCTAAAAAGATATGTAACCTTGGGGAGAAAGGACATCTTTATCGCGGCAATGCGGCCTGTCCAAGAGATCTCCCTAAACTCCCACGAATCTAGCAACTTCCTAAATTCCGGAAGTCTATCGGTATAATTCTGTGATATGGTGGTCAGGGGATCTGGGCTAAGGTGAACTCCTAGAATCTTAAGCGAGGAAGATTTCCATTGGAAGTGATAGGTGGACTGTAGTATAGAGAGGGTTTGTGGAGGGATGTTTATGGGAAGGGCCTCCGTTTTAGTTACATTCAATTTATAGAAACATAATGAGCCGAATTTCTCGAGGAGAGTAAAGACTGCAGGGAGAGAAGTGTCAGGAGAGGTGAGGAAGAGAGTGATGTCATCTGCATAGAGGGAAATTTTATGGGTATGTGGACCTATTGTTAATCCTAGTGTCTGAGGGTCTGATCTGATAGATTGAGCCAGGGGCTCTATAGTGAGGGCAAATAACAGTGGGGAGAGGGGACACCCCTGTCGGGTACCATTTGCAATCGTGAATTTGGAAGATTGAAACCCCACTCCGCGAACAGTAGCCGTGGGGTGGTTATAGAGGGCTTGGACCGCACCTACAAAGGAGGTAGGAAAACCAAAGATGGTCATGGCCCCCCATAGGAACTCCCACCTGACCCTGTCGAACGCTTTTTCTGCGTCAAGTGACAGGGCCAGGAAGGGGATTTGTCGGCAGTCCGCAAGATGTAGAATATCCAGGATTCGTCTAGTTGCATCAACTCCTTCTCTATTCGGGATAAAACCAACTTGATCATTCGCTATAAGGGAGGGAATAACTTTAGCAACCCTATTGGCAAGGAGTTTGGCATATATTTTGGTGTCGGTGTTAATCAATGAGATTGGTCGATAGCTGCTGCATAGATCAGGGGGTTTACCAGGTTTTAAAATGGTAACTATTGTAGCTTCTAGAAAGTCAGCTGCTAGAGGGGTACCTGATAATACGTCTTGGAAGAACTTACCGAGGATAGGGAGGATCTGAGGTAAGAAGGTCTTGTAAAACCTTGCTGTGAATCCGTCTGGGCCAGGAGCTTTCCCTAATTTTAGGTTGTGTATAATTTTTGAGATTTCTTGTGTGGTGAACGGGGATGTCAGAGGGGAGGAATCCTCGGGAGGTAATGAGGGGAGGGCGAGGGATCTAAGGAACTCAGAGATATGTTGGACTGAAGAGGCCGGAGATTCCAGGTTGGACTCTATATTGTAAAGGTCAGAGTAGTATTGTCTGAAGGTGTTGCCAATTTCACGAGGGGCAGTAACCTGTGTCCCTAGGGGAGTGCGTATGGACATGATTCTGGCTTGGGCTGTGCGATTTTTAAGTTTGTTGGCTAGAAGCGTGGAGGCTTTGTTAGCAAAATGGTAATAGATCCTTTTATACTTCTCTAACATGGATTGGGTTTTCTTGAGTTCAAGAGTTTGGATTTGTTTCATAGTGTCTGAAATTTTGTCATTGAGAGAGGGGGAATATGTGTGAGTTAGGTCTGCTCTAAGTTGGCGAAGCTGAATATTCAGAGAGGATAAGGAGGACTTGCCTTTTGCCCGAGCCTCCCATTCGAATTGGATGAGGTGGCCTCTCACCACTGCCTTCAGGGCGGCCCACTGGTTCTGTGCTGAGGTCTGATCATTATCATTAAGGGAGATATAGTCTGTGATTATATTCTGTATAGAAGTCTTAAGATGTGGGTCTGTAAGAGTCCAGTCCTGTAGACGCCAAGTGAAAGGAGGTGGGCGGGTGTATGGGCCTATTTGCATGTGGAGTGAGTCATGATCTGACCACGAAATTGGGGAGATAGTAGTAGAATAGACATCGTCAAGGAACTTGGCACATACAAAAAAGTAGTCTATGCGCGTATGTGATCTATGTGGAAAAGAGTAGAAAGTGAATTCCTTATCTTGTGGGTGTAGAGCGCGCCAAACGTCATATAAGTCATGTAGTGCTATTAGTGATTGGAGGGCTGAAGATAGGGAGTGGGTTGCCCTATCATTTCTAGAGAGTGGAGGTCCTAGTCTGTCTAGTTGTATATCCCATATGAGATTGAAATCCCCTCCTAATATGAGGTCTCCCTGCTGTATGGAAGCTATAGACTTAAGCAAAGTTCTAAGGAAGTTGACTTGTTTACTATTCGGTGCATATATGTTAATGAGGGTAACTAAGTGGGTATTTATTCTACAGACAGCTATAATATAGCGTGCTTGGGGATCTAACTCGGTATAGATCTGATCATAATGGACATTCTTGCCTATATAGATAGCTACCCCTCTAGATTTCGATGAGAACGTTGCATCTAGGAGTGTTGGGTAGTGTTTGGAGGTGTATCGTTTTGCATACATATGAGTCCAGTGTGTCTCCTGAATGAAGGCGATGTCTACGTGGTTTTTACGTAAATAGTTAAAAAGGAGGCTGCGTTTGGTAGGGGAGTTCAAACCCTGGACATTAAGAGTTAGAAGTTGTAGGCCTTTCATGGTGTACTTGGGTTGTGATCAGTGAATGGGGGTAGAGGGAAGAGAAATAAGGACAAAGAAGGGGGGAAAAAGAAAAAAAAAAAGAAAAAAAAAAAAAAAAAAAGGGGGGGGGGGGGAGGGTAGAGTCCGAAAAATGTTGATGAGTACCAATTATAGAGATAGAGAGCAAGAGTTAACTTCACTTATAGAGATATATATTTCGGGAAGAGGGAGACAGCGGGACAGAGCCGCTTTGTTTAAAAGGAGGAAAGGGATATGGGTAGGAAGGGATGAGGAGATATGTTAAAAGGCCTTGAGTTGAGCTATCGTAAATAGAGGAATAAGAGATAAGGGGGGGGGGGGATTGGGGAAGGGAGGGGGGGGGGCGGAGCCTTGAATGTATATTCAGTAGGGGGTTAATATGAGGACGGGTAGACGGAGCTGCGAGTCGTGGAAGTGGGAGGAGGAAATATATGGTGGAGTAAGTATTGGGGAAGGGAGGTAGATGGGAGGAAATAGGAGAAGAGAAAAAAGTACAATCCTGTAGAAAGGAGTAGAAATAGTGGCAATGTTCGAATAGGGGGTAAGAAGGAGGCGTGGGAGGGAGGGCCGAGAGGTAGCGGGGGCAGAGCCCCCCAATGTTGGATGGAAAGGTGGGTGGGATGATTCAGTAGGGGATGATGATGTGTAGAATATTGAAAACTGGATAAGTAGATATTTGTATGAGTATCCTATATAGAAAGGCATGATTTAGCGTATGTGGTGAGAGGGTAAATAGTAAGGGAGGAAGAGGAGATGGATGGAGGTAAGTGTAAGATGAACATGGAGGTTGATGGGGGTATCATAACAGGTGAAGGTATGAGAATAAGAGCTTGAGGGTGGCATGGAAAACTTATAAGAGAAAGTAGCTATGGTCTTGTTGACCTGGACATTTAACCTAGAGCATAAATTCTGATAACAACTTTTTAGCTGGTATAAGTGTACTGGTAATAGAGGAGAATGAAGGATAAAAGGATACTAAGAGAAGGGTGGGCTAATAATATTAGACAAATAATACCTGTGTTAGGTTTGTATACATTGAGTCCCAAATTTCCTTTAGAATAAGACAAAAACTGAATGCAATAACTTAATGAGCAAAATCAACAAGATAAATAACATTTCGGGTATTTAACAAATCGCAAATAGACTTGTGATATATAAACTTGTCATAATAAAACTTTATCAAAACTGTGTAGGAAAATAAGGAGCCGTGAGCCAAGAGTAGAGTAAGATATGTACCCGTATGTGGGCTCTAGGCTTACCTGTCCGTCGAATGTTCATAATAAGCGTCCAGCTAGGGAAATCTAGGATAGGGGAGTGAAAAAAGAGTAAGATGTGTACCCGTGTGTACACCCCCAATCCAAAATAACCCCTGAAGGTAGGTCCAATAGGGAAATGGAAAGAAATAGTCCTTCAAAGGGCCAGAAGGAGAAGTATTAGTGCAACAAGTAACTTCAGGTAGGACATAAGGGTCAGCCCAGATCTTGGGGTGGTGGAGTAGAGGCTCTAGAGTGCCATTCAGAGGCTGAGGGGTCCAGATCACCTGTTTTTCCTTTTTTCCTGGGGGGTAGTCCAGGGGGGCTAATGAGTTCCCAGGTGGTGAGGAGTTTCATGCCTTGTTCTAAGGAGGAGACTGTGTGAGAGGAATCTTGGTATTGAACATGTAACTTCACGGGGAATCCCCACCTGTATTTGATCTTGTTTTGTCTGAGAGCCAGGGTGAACTGATGAAAAGTCCTCCTTTTGTTTAGTGTGTATGGAGATAGGTCAGGGAAGATCTGTAGCTTGTTGTATGGTTCCTTAAGGGGTCTGTTGGTGAAGGAGGCTCTCATGATCTTCTCCTTAGTGGTGTAGTAGTGTAAACGTACAATGACGTCTCTGGGAGTGTCAGGTATGGAGTTGCGGGGGCGTGTGGACCTATGTGCTCTGTCCATTAGGAGATCTTGATCTGTGGTGGAGTCAAGGATAATTTTAAACAATGCAACCAAGTATTGTTGAAGGTTTGATGCAGAGACATCTTCCGGAATTCCGCGGATCCTGAGGTTGTTGCGGCGGGATCTGTCTTCGTTATCCGCCAACTTGGATTCGAGGTCGGACATTTGCTCAGCTAGTGATTGAGCGTAAGCCAAGAGGTTGGCATGGGCAGTCGCCAAGTCTTCATGTTTCCTCTCAAGGATTTCGGTTCTCTCTCCCAAAGAAGAGATCTCGCGTTTCAGTTCGCCGACTGAATGACGGAGCTCCTGCCTTAGGGACGAATAGTGAGTGTCCATCTTATCAGTTAAGATTCTGATAGATTCTAGAAAGGTTGATTGAAAAAGTGTGGTTTTATCTTTGCGAGATACCTCAGGTCTAGAATTATCTGCCCCTGGAGCTGCTGAATCTCTGGAATCTTCTCCTGAGAACTCAGGATCTGAGAAGGTTTTACTATGGAAGTGATCCGTGAGAGTCCTCTTAGGATTTTCCTGGTGCTTTGGTTTTCTTTTGATAGACTGAGCCATGTCATAAGCGGGAGGCTATCCAGAGAGTAGAATTTAAAGGTGTAGGCTTGAAGTTGCTGAATCAGTGATAGATGAATTTTGGGGGGATGTTACCCCCGCCCCTCTAAAGCCAGGTGCCCTAGCCCATCATTTTCCTATGTCAGGGTGTAGATAGGGAGGTCCAGTAGTTCACTGCAAATCTGTAGAATAGGTGAGTGATTCCCCCTCTCCTGGGGATGTACCACCTCTGGGCGAGACCGGTAAAAGGAGAGAGGATATGACCCGCGCCCTAGGGGTGGACGCGGGAAAGGGGGGAGAGGGGGACGTCCAGGGAAGTGGAGATGCTGCTTCTGTATGGATTGTGTAGAGTGTCTTCGTTAGGATGAGACTTTATAGTGGTGACTTGGGTATGATACAGATTCTGCGGATTATACTGGGGGGAGAAGTGGTAAGGTGGCCTCAAAAGTTCTGCAAGAGGCTGTGGTTGTAAATAGTATTTCTGAGTGTTTTGATTGTGGCCCAGTAGATCAATAAGCTGTATTGCAAAGGGGGATTAGTGCTGCCAGGAGGAAATGTAAGCAGCTATGTGCTGCTGCAGTGTTGTATAATCCTCAAATAGAAGAGGCTGGGGCACAAGTCACAATTACTGACAGAGGGGATTAAATATAAAATATAGAGGTCTCACCCACAGATCCGTCACCTAAGTCAGAGATTACGGAGATGCACTGACTTCTGCTGGGCTGGGGTCCGGTATTCCCTGTGCGTTGTAGGTATGGAATGTGGATGCCGGAATCTGTCTCCGGTGTAAATCTCAAGTTTGTCCCGGCTGCCTTCTAGTTGCACTCTGGAGCCCCAGGCAGTGTCGAGAGAGGGAGACACCAAGTCCCGCTGTCCGGTGTGATATAGATGGGGTTTGTGAGAAAGATGTGCGCGTTAGCGCAGCTGCTCCAGAGGCTTCGCGTGACACCCTGCATGAACGGGAGTCAAGTAAAGATGGCTGCCATTCGCGGGCTTTTGTATCGTCCCATCTCCTTCGATCTTTGCAGAGGTAGCAGCGTTACAGGGGTCTGGAGGGTGCCGGGATTGTTCCCATATGCCAGGGGGCAAATAGAGTAGGAGGTATCCGATCCCAGTAAAGTCCGATGCTGCGAAGGACTCAGGTAGAAAGCTCCGGTGTCGGAGATCGTGGGAAATATCCCATATGCAGATAAGTGACAGATGGTGGGGTGCAGGGATAAAGGGGAATATTGTGTGCCAAATGAATAAAAATTTGGGGGTATAAATAGGCTTTAAATTTAAATTTTGGGCAATGGAAGTAGAGGAGCTCCGGTCTCAAGCGTCCTCACTGCTCCGTAGTTGGCTCCGCCCGATGTTTAATTTTTAACTCTTTATATTTACTGTTACCTTTTAGGGCTAAGGGATATTTTTTAATAATCTAAGTATTTCAATATTTTTTATTAGGCAATTTTTATGTATCTTTTTATGTATCTATTTAGGCTATTTTAGAGATGTTTTTAATAATATTTTTAAATAACTATTCTAATACAATTTGTACTGTTATAAACATTTATTTTACATGATTTTTAGTCACTATGTGCAATAGTAGCAACAATCAGGACTTTGTTAAATTGTGTATTGGATTCAGCCTTACACAATCAGTTTGCACACTTAGCAAGATCAATGATTGGCTGAGAATCTTTCTACCACCCACAGTGGCTCTTTTATAAAGCAGGTTTAAGTCCTGTGAGGCAGTCAGCTTATCACCATTTTGATTACACTCTTGAAAAAGTCTGAGCGAACTCAGACGAAACGTACGTAGAGTTTTCTGTACTATACCACCAGGAGTAATTATAGTTCCAGCACCTCTCACCCAGACTTGGTATTATCCGACTGAGATGCTCGTGCCTGGGCTGTGAATTCGATTACCCAACTGGAGGGATCATTTTAACCCATTTTGCTGTTTTATCTTCTAAACGTTTGTGAGTATGTATTGTGTACTTGCACTTATGTCTCAATAAATTACCCTGCACTTGAATTGGGCTGCGCCTGTCTTCTATTCTGTCCTAGTTACTGTTATCAAATATATATATATGTTTTACATAAGCCACTCAAACATAAGTAAAGGTCAGCAAACGTGATAAATTGAGGAATATAACAAGCCCTAGGCCTCCAAAATTAGGGTATAAATTTCCGGGAGGAAGAACATACCAGTAGCACTGATACGCTGTGAAGAAGCCGCACCAGAAGTCCCTAGCGGCGAAACACGTGTTGCGTGTTTGTACATGTCTCGGGAAGGGCCGCCCGAGTAAACGGAGGAGGTTGCTTCTCTACACATGGCCTGGTAATTACTACAGCAGACCAATAGAGTATTGGGACAGTCCATCAGCATCTGGATTCCGGAGGAGTTCGTTACACACGGTGGAGTGGTGAGACTTTCAAAGAAAAGGCCCCTTAGATGAGAGTATATCTCTCTGTAGGACATCGCCTAATACTGTTGATCCGCCGCTCCTAGTGTGCACAGTAATACTATCTCCTCATTAGGATATACTACTATCGTCAAGAACTTTGCTGTTTATATGTGTGTCACTGCATATGTTTATTTGAAATACCCAAACAACTGCTAAAATATTCTGCATATGCATTACTTCATGCTGCTGAGCACTAACATTGAATACGCTTTACTGCTGTATGTTTGGTGATCACAACTGGCATATTATTATATCTTTAAGCATTAACACTGCATGGATAACACTGCTGGATTGCATTTATTCCAAATGCCTGCTTAATAACTGTTGCTATTGTGTGCTGTGTGACCACTATCTGCATTATCATATACTGCTGAGCATTAACATTGCATGGACATAACTGCTGGATCGCATTCATTCCTTATGTCTGCTTTATTTATGTGAATTTCTGCAGTTTTGTTTGCTTGAATGGCACACTATAATGTGTTACTACAATTTATTGTTTCAATCTATGCATTGACCAATGACCATCTGACATTACACAGATAATATTTACTATATCCTAACATTGCTGAAGGGCTGACCAAAATTCAATGATTAATTATTGCTACATTATGCAATTTTTTTTTTCATGAGTTTAATATGTGTAATCATGACTGATTTAGCATTTTTGGTCCGCTGTTGAATTTTATTACTATGACCATGGTTTATGTTTTCATAAATATTGTGGTTGTTATAGTTATATTTATATAGTCAATAAATGGTTCACTTCATTGTGATTGACCTAGTGCATTCTGATTTTTTGGTGTTTGTCTGGTTCCTTTTGATTACTGGATGCTCTTAGCCTGAAATTATTTTATGGAGTATTATATGAGATGTGCTGGCTAAGGAATCCTTTTTCTTCTCTAACACTTTAACCTTTATTCTATTTTTCTTGATCTTCAGTATTTTATTAATATATATATATATATATATATATATATATATATATATTTATCATGGTTAAGAAAGAGGAGAGAGAAATCTAGGAGTGTAATCCTAGTTAAGAAAAGACAGGGATTTCAGCACTCTTTTTAGAAAATAAAGCTCTTGAGACCAAAATATGTTTTTAAACAGTGAATTCTTTAATCCAATTGTGAACAGAGAAATCTTCCAGCTATATGTACACCACTCCCCCGGTGGAAAGGACACAACACTTATAGTATTCGTTAAAGGGAGTTGAAAAGAAAGCAAAATTTACTTCTAAATATACTAGAGTTAGTACTATAAACCTGACCGGTCAGGGGTGCACATTTAGTACGTGGATAAACAGCCAAACACTACATAAATTTGTAGATTGATACCTATATATAACCTCTACACCCTGCTGCTCACAGAACCCCTTTTAAAGAGGTATAACCTGGGCAGGTATGAAAGAATGGGATCTAAGAGGTCAACTAAGGGTATCAGGAACAGAAGCAGGTCACAGCTTATTATCACAATTACAATATGGTATGCAATGAATAGCGTATAGTGGTATACAGACATGAAATGTAAAGCCTTAAATTCGAGACTCACTACACCCAGCTGCTCACAGTACTCCAATTAAGGAGAGTATAATACCGGGCAGTACAAAAAGTGGTAATATCTACCAGGATCTAAGTGATCTCTAAGTTAGGCTTATTTACACTCAACAAAACGCATTTAAGCGACTTTTTGCAATAAATACAGACAGTATGTGCCCTTATTATGCTTTTTTGTTATTTTGTTAGTTCATCATGCAAAGCTTTGCTGTAGAAAGGAATAAGCAGAAGTGTAGAGTTGTAGCATAAAGCACAATGCATGATATCTTCTTAATAGTGCTGTGATCGTAGAAATGCTGACATGTAAAGCTGCATGCAAGGAAACATTGTAGCAAGCAGAAGGGAAAGCAGTTCAGATGCTGTTTGTTAGGAGTTCAACTTAGCGTATGTAAAACAATGTTGCTATTCTTGGCAGCTATTATAACAATACCCATAGATTTCACCCGCAGGGCTGTTAGACACACCGGGCTTCGTCAGGGCGGTATATTGAATGGACTTCTTCAGTCTTATTTTTATAGTATTTTGTAAGAGCGCCCCTGCTGGAGGTGAAAATACAATGCATATCTAGTTGAACACAAACATGAAATTAAAAGCAACCAAATAGAAACAAACACCAATTTGGAAATGTGCTGTACTTAAAAACAAAAGGTAACTCTAGAATTAATATCCCTTTAGCTGAATAACATATCTTAGTATATATCACATTTTTTTTTTTTTTTTTTTTTTTTTTCCTTTATTCATATACTATATTTTGATTACAATGTTTTAAAATACAAGTCAGAAAAAATGTTTTTTAGAGCGGGGCTTTCATGGAATTCATCTTGTCCTATAGAAAACAGGCCATATCAAGTTTATCATTTAAACCATCAGGCAGTTGGGTCCCCAACTCAAAGATCCATCTGCATTCTTTTTGCAAGAGGACCTTGTCATTGTCGCCCCCTCTGCCATTGGTGATTCCTCTATCTATACAGATGAATTTCAGAGAATCAGGATTGCAATCATGTACCAGTTCATAATGTTTTGCGACATTGCTCTTCTGGTTTTTGTTTTTTACATCGTCTCGATGCTCAGTGATTCGGTCTTTTATGGCTCTCCTCGTTTTGCCCACATAAAAACGTGGGCAGCTACAGGAGAGTAGGTAGATCACTCCTTCAGTATTGCAATTAGTAAAGTGTTTTAACTTGTATCTCTTCCCTGAACGGGTGCCAAAATCTTTAGTTTTTACCATAAATTTGCATGCCACACAACGACCACAAGGGTGGTTGCCTGATGACCTATGTCTTGTCAGCCAATCTGTCTGTCTCTGTTCAGACCTATATTGACTTCTTACTAGCTTATCCTTCAGATTGCTAGCTCTTCTGGCAGTGATATTCGGATAGGCTCCAACTTCTTTTGATACTCCCACATCACTTACAAGAATTTTCCAATTCTTGGCCAGGATCTCCTTTAAAGCATTCCAATGACAGTTATAATCTGTGATTAGCCTTATTTTTGAATCTATTGGTTTTTCTTTCTGTGCAAGAAGTGTGTTTCTATTTGTATGTGCAGCATTGCTAAATGCCTTCTTTACATTTCGCTTAGAATATCCTCTATCTAAGAACCTTTTTTGCATCTCTACGCCATGCTTTAGGAACCTTTCTTTTGTCGAGCAATTTCTACGAAGCCGCAGAAATTGCCCTTTTGGAATGCCTTGTATCAAGTGTGTTGGGTGGTGACTTGAAGCTAAGAGGAGACTGTTAGTAGCAGTACTCTTCCGAAAGTTTTCAGTCACTAACATTCCTTGTTCAATTTTTACATTGACATCGAGGAACGATATTTCCTCCTTACTATATTGCAGGGTTAGTGAAATGTTGCTATTATTTATGTTGAGGGTTCGAACAAATTCTTTTAGAATGTTCTCTGATCCCTCCCAGATTAGGAAGACATCATCCACGTATCTTATCCACATGTGGATGTTTTCTTCAAAGAGAGGGTTTTGGAACACTTCATCCATTTCCCACTTTCCCAGATGTAGGCACGCATATGTTGGGGCACATGTGGCACCCATTGCAGTGCCTCTTTTTTGCTTGTATATTTTATTATCAAACATAAATATGTTGTTATTAAGCACGAATGTTAATAGTTCCACCACAAAGTCTGTGTGGTTTTGAACATTAGTGCCTCTTGTCATGAGAAAGTGCTTGCACGCTTCTATTCCCACTTCATGTGGGATGGATGAGTATAAACCCTCAACATCTAAACATACCAACCAAGCTTCCTGAGGAACCGATATTCCATCTACTTTCCTGAGGAAGTCTGCAGTATCTAGTATGAAGGATGGCATGGTATTCAGAAATGGTCTTAGAAAATGGTCAATATAGTTCCCCAGATTTTCTGTGAGGCTGCCTATTCCTGCAATTATTGGACGGCCTGGAGGATTAGTGGAGTTTTTATGTATTTTGGGGATGCAGTAAAATACTGGCATCACTGGATGTTCAGGGTAAAGATATTTAAATTCTGTTGCAGTAATGATTTTCCTCTCTTTTGCACTCTTTAACATATTAAAGAGGGAAAACTGCAGAGAGGAGGTAGGATTGAAGGTTAGACATTGATATTGGGTTCTGTCTAAAAGTTGGCGTTTAGCCTCAAGGACATACATATTTTCGTCCCATAGGACTAAGTTACCGCCCTTGTCCGCCTGTTTTATGATCAGTCCTTTAGCACTCATCAATTCTCCAAGCGCTTTTCTTTCTGACTTGCTTAGATTATCATTTACTAATCCAGTGAAGGAAAGATCCGCCACTTCTCTCTCTACCTGCCTCACAAAGATGTTAACAGCAGGTACCATCGATAATTGTGGCATATATTTAGATTTTGCTTTAAAATTAGTTTTAATCGTTTTACATTCACTGGTATCAATGGCTTGTGAGGGATCATATTGACTACCTTCATTTTCAGCCAGTAGAACTTGGAGATCTATAATTGAGGCATTATCTTCCATGGTAAGAGATACATCTTCCACTATATGTCTGCTCTTTCCTTTCATTATCTGAGACAGGACTACCCGTCTAGCAAAAAGATGAAGGTCCTTGATAAAGTTAAATTTGTCAAGGGTGTTTGTAGGACAGAATGATAAGCCTTTTTTAAGAACCTCAACATGAGATCCTCTCTGCAGTTTTCCCTCTTTAATATGTTAAAGAGTGCAAAAGAGAGGAAAATCATTACTGCAACAGAATTTAAATATCTTTACCCTGAACATCCAGTGATGCCAGTATTTTACTGCATCCCCAAAATACATAAAAACTCCACTAATCCTCCAGGCCGTCCAATAATTGCAGGAATAGGCAGCCTCACAGAAAATCTGGGGAACTATATTGACCATTTTCTAAGACCATTTCTGAATACCATGCCATCCTTCATACTAGATACTGCAGACTTCCTCAGGAAAGTAGATGGAATATCGGTTCCTCAGGAAGCTTGGTTGGTATGTTTAGATGTTGAGGGTTTATACTCATCCATCCCACATGAAGTGGGAATAGAAGCGTGCAAGCACTTTCTCATGACAAGAGGCACTAATGTTCAAAACCACACAGACTTTGTGGTGGAACTATTAACATTGGTGCTTAATAACAACATATTTATGTTTGATAATAAAATATACAAGCAAAAAAGAGGCACTGCAATGGGTGCCACATGTGCCCCAACATATGCGTGCCTACATCTGGGAAAGTGGGAAATGGATGAAGTGTTCCAAAACCCTCTCTTTGAAGAAAACATCCACATGTGGATAAGATACGTGGATGATGTCTTCCTAATCTGGGAGGGATCAGAGAACATTCTAAAAGAATTTGTTCGAACCCTCAATATAAATAATAGCAACATTTCACTAACCCTGCAATATAGTAAGGAGGAAATATCGTTCCTCGATGTCAATGTAAAAATTGAACAAGGAATGTTAGTGACTGAAAACTTTCGGAAGAGTACTGCTACTAACAGTCTCCTCTTAGCTTCAAGTCACCACCCAACACACTTGATACAAGGCATTCCAAAAGGGCAATTTCTGCGGCTTCGTAGAAATTGCTCGACAAAAGAAAGGTTCCTAAAGCATGGCGTAGAGATGCAAAAAAGGTTCTTAGATAGAGGATATTCTAAGCGAAATGTAAAGAAGGCATTTAGCAATGCTGCACATACAAATAGAAACACACTTCTTGCACAGAAAGAAAAACCAATAGATTCAAAAATAAGGCTAATCACAGATTATAACTGTCATTGGAATGCTTTAAAGGAGATCCTGGCCAAGAATTGGAAAATTCTTGTAAGTGATGTGGGAGTATCAAAAGAAGTTGGAGCCTATCCGAATATCACTGCCAGAAGAGCTAGCAATCTGAAGGATAAGCTAGTAAGAAGTCAATATAGGTCTGAACAGAGACAGACAGATTGGCTGACAAGACATAGGTCATCAGGCAACCACCCTTGTGGTCGTTGTGTGGCATGCAAATTTATGGTAAAAACTAAAGATTTTGGCACCCGTTCAGGGAAGAGATACAAGTTAAAACACTTTACTAATTGCAATACTGAAGGAGTGATCTACCTACTCTCCTGTAGCTGCCCACGTTTTTATGTGGGCAAAACGAGGAGAGCCATAAAAGACCGAATCACTGAGCATCGAGACGATGTAAAAAACAAAAACCAGAAGAGCAATGTCGCAAAACATTATGAACTGGTACATGATTGCAATCCTGATTCTCTGAAATTCATCTGTATAGATAGAGGAATCACCAATGGCAGAGGGGGCGACAACGACAAGGTCCTCTTGCAAAAAGAATGCAGATGGATCTTTGAGTTGGGGACCCAACTGCCTGATGGTTTAAATGATAAACTTGATATGGCCTGTTTTCTATAGGACAAGATGAATTCCATGAAAGCCCCGCTCTAAAAAACATTTTTTCTGACTTGTATTTTAAAACATTGTAATCAAAATATAGTATATGAATAAAGGAAAAAAAAAAAAAAAATGTGATATATACTAAGATATGTTATTCAGCTAAAGGGATATTAATTCTAGAGTTACCTTTTGTTTTTAAGTACAGCACATTTCCAAATTGGTGTTTGTTTCTATTTGGTTGCTTTTAATTTCATGTTTGTGTTCAACTAGATATGCATTGTATTTTCACCTCCAGCAGGGGCGCTCTTACAAAATACTATAAAAATAAGACTGAAGAAGTCCATTCAATATACCGCCCTGACGAAGCCCGGTGTGTCTAACAGCCCTGCGGGTGAAATCTATGGGTATTGTTATAATAGCTGCCAAGAATAGCAACATTGTTTTACATACGCTAAGTTGAACTCCTAACAAACAGCATCTGAACTGCTTTCCCTTCTGCTTGCTACAATGTTTCCTTGCATGCAGCTTTACATGTCAGCATTTCTACGATCACAGCACTATTAAGAAGATATCATGCATTGTGCTTTATGCTACAACTCTACACTTCTGCTTATTCCTTTCTACAGCAAAGCTTTGCATGATGAACTAACAAAATAACAAAAAAGCATAATAAGGGCACATACTGTCTGTATTTATTGCAAAAAGTCGCTTAAATGCGTTTTGTTGAGTGTAAATAAGCCTAACTTAGAGATCACTTAGATCCTGGTAGATATTACCACTTTTTGTACTGCCCGGTATTATACTCTCCTTAATTGGAGTACTGTGAGCAGCTGGGTGTAGTGAGTCTCGAATTTAAGGCTTTACATTTCATGTCTGTATACCACTATACGCTATTCATTGCATACCATATTGTAATTGTGATAATAAGCTGTGACCTGCTTCTGTTCCTGATACCCTTAGTTGACCTCTTAGATCCCATTCTTTCATACCTGCCCAGGTTATACCTCTTTAAAAGGGGTTCTGTGAGCAGCAGGGTGTAGAGGTTATATATAGGTATCAATCTACAAATTTATGTAGTGTTTGGCTGTTTATCCACGTACTAAATGTGCACCCCTGACCGGTCAGGTTTATAGTACTAACTCTAGTATATTTAGAAGTAAATTTTGCTTTCTTTTCAACTCCCTTTAACGAATACTATAAGTGTTGTGTCCTTTCCACCGGGGGAGTGGTGTACATATAGCTGGAAGATTTCTCTGTTCACAATTGGATTAAAGAATTCACTGTTTAAAAACATATTTTGGTCTCAAGAGCTTTATTTTCTAAAAAGAGTGCTGAAATCCCTGTCTTTTCTTAACTAGGATTACACTCCTAGATTTCTCTCTCCTCTTTCTTAACCATGATAAATAATTTGAAAGGGTCTGCACCATTACAATTATAATACTGACAGAACTAGAAGTTCTACTGTCGGTTTTTCATATAAAAGCTCTCTTACAGCAATTGCGTTCCCTCTGATATTTGCTATTATATATATATATATATATATATATATATATATATATATATATATATATATATATATTTATACAGGCTGAAAGACAATAGCTTTCAAAGATCACAAACTAATGACACCTACATTATACTTATTAACCCCTAATCTGCCGCTCTGGACATCGCCGCCACTATAATAAACATATTAACCCCTAAACTGCCGCACCCCAGCATCACAAACACTAGTTAAATATTATTAACTCCTAATCTGCCACCCCCAACGTCGCCGCCACTATACTAAAGTTATTAACCCCTAAACCTAAGTCTAACCATAACCCTTACACCCCCTAACTTAAATATAATTAAAATAAATATAAATAAAAATTCCTATCATTACCTAAATAATTCCTATTTAAAACTAAATACTTACCTATAAAATAAACCCTAAACTAGCTACAATATAACTAATAGTTACATTGTACCTATTTTAGGATTTATTTTTATTTTACAGGCAAGTTTGTATTTATTTTAACTAGGTAGAATAGTTACTAAATAGTTATTAACTATTTACTAACTACCTAGCTAAAATAAATACAAATTTACCTGTAAAATAAAACCTAACCTGAGTAACACTAACACCTAACCTTACACTACAATTAAATCAATTACCTAAATTAAATATAATTACCTAAATTACAAAAAAAAACACACTAAATTACACAAAATAAAAAAAGAAATGATCAGATATTTAAACTAATTACACCTAATCTAATAGCCCTATCAAAATAAAAAAGCCCCCCGCCCCCCAAAAATAAAAAAAACCCCTAACCTACAATAAACTACCAATAGCCCTTAAAAGGGCCTTTTGCGGGGCATTGCCCCAAATAAATCAACTCTTTTACCTGTAAAAAAAATACAAACACCTCTCAACAGTAAAACCCACCACCCACACAACCAACCCCCCAAATAAAATCCTACTAAAAAAACCTGAAAAGGGCATTTGGATAATCATTGACCTTAAAAGGGCATTTAGCTCTTTTTTATTGCCCAAACCCTAATATAAAGCTAAAACCCACCCAATAAACCCTTAAAAAAACCTAACACTAACCCCCAAAGATCCACTTACAGTTCTGAAGACCGGACATCCATCCTCAACAAAGCTGGGAGAAGTCCTCAGCGAAGCGGCAAGAAGTTCTCAATGAAGCCGGGAGAAGTCTTCATCCAAGCCAGCAGAAGTGGTCCTCCAGATGGGCAGAAGTCTTCATCCAGACAGCATCTTCTATCTTCATCCATCCGGCACGGAGCGTGTCCATCTTCAAGACATCTGGTGGGGAGCATCCTCTTTAAACAAAGTTTTCTTCACGAATGAATGTTTCTTTAATTGACGGCATCCAAGATGGTGTCTCTTGAATTCCGATTGGCTGATAATCAGCCAATCGGAATTAAAGGTGAAAAAATCCTATTGGCTGATGCAATCAGCCAATAGGATTGAGCTTGCATTCTACTGGCTGATTGGAACAGCCAATAGAATGCAAGCTCAATCCTATTGACTGATTGGATCAGCCAATAGGATTGATGTTCAATCCTATTGGCTGATGGCATCAGCCAAAAGGATTTTTTCACCTTTAATTCTGATTGGCTGATAGAATTCTATCAGCCAATCAGAATTCAATGGACGCTGGATGTCTTGAAAATGGACCCAATCTGTGCTGGATGGATGAAGATAGAAGATGCCGTCTGGATGAAGACTTCTGCCCGTCTGGAGGACCACTTCTGCAGGCTTGGATGAAGACTTCTCCCGGCTTCGTTGAGGACTTCTTGCCGCTTCACTGAGGACTTCTCCCGGCTTCATTGAGGATGGATGTCCGGTCTTCAAAACTGTAAGTGGATCTTCGGGGGTTAGTGTTAGGTTTTTTTTAAGGGTTTATTGGGTGGGTTTTAGTTTTAGATTAGGGTTTGGGCAATAGAAAAACAGTTAAATGCCCTTTTAAGGGCAATACCCATCCAAGTGCCCTTTTCAGGGCAATGGGGAGCTCAGGTTTTTTTAGTTTGGTTTTTATTTGGGGGGTTGGTTGTGTAGGTGGTGGGTTTTACTGTTGGGGGTGTTTGTATTTTTTTTATTTTGGGTGGCTTTTTTATTTTGATAGGGCTATTAGATTAGGTGTAATTAGTTTAAATATCTGATAATTTCTTTTTTTATTTTGCGTAATTTAGTGTTTTTTTTTGTAATTTAGGTAATTGTATTTAATTTAGGTAATTTATTTAATTGTAGTGTAAAGTTAGGTGTTAGTGTAACTCAGGTTAGGTTCTATTTTACAGGTAAATTTGTATTTATTTTAGCTAGGTAGTTAGTAAATAGTTAATAACTTTTTACTATTCTATCTAGTTAAAATAAATACAAACTTGCCTGTAACTTAAAAATAAACCCTAAGCTAGCTACAATGTAACTATTAGTTACATTGTAGCTATCTTAGGGTTTATTTTACGGGTAAGTATTTAGTTTTAAATAGGAATTATTTTGGTAATGATAGGAATTTTTATTTAGATTTATTTTAATTATATTTAAGTTAGGGGGTGTTAGGGTTAGGGTTAGACTTAGGTTTAGGGGTTAATAACTTTAGTATAGTGGCGGCAACATTGGGGGTGGCAGATTAGGGCTTAATAAATGTAGGTAGGTGGCGGTGATGTTAGGGGCGGCAGATTAGGGGTTAATAATATTTAACTAGTGTTTGTGATGCAGGAGTGCGGCAGTTTCAGGGTTAATATGTTTATTCTAGTGGCGGAGATGTCCGGAGCAGCAGATTAGGGGTTAATATTTTTTATTATAGTGTTCGCGGTGTGGGAGGGTCTCGGTTTAGGGGTTAATAGGCAGTTTATGGGCGTTACATTAGTGTATTTTTTAGCACTTTAGTTATGAGTTTTATGCTACAGCTTTGTAGTGTAAAACTCATAACTACTGACTTTAGATTGCGTTACGAATCTTGCGGGATATGCTGTACCACTCACTTTTTGGCCTCCCAGAAAAAGTTTGTAATACCGGCGCTAAGTCCTATTGAAAAAAGACTTTACGCAAATTGCGTAAGTTAATTTGCGGTACGGCCAAAAAAGTGTGCAGTGCCCATAAACCTGCAAGGCTCGTTATACCAGCGGGAGTGAAAAAGCAGCGTTATGAGCCTTAACGCTGCTTTTTTACTTATACCGCAAAACTCGTAATCTAGCCGAAAGTGATTAACCCCTAATCTGCCATTCACCCACATCGCAATTAACCTGCTAAAATGATTAACCCCTAATCCGTCAAATGGTTCACTTCATTGTGATTGACCTAGTGCATTCTGATTTTTTGGTGTTTGTCTGGTTCCTTTTGATTACTGGATGCTCTTAGCCTGAAATTATTTTATGGAGTATTATATGAGATGTGCTGGCTGAGGAATCATTTTTCTTCTCTAACACTTTAACCTTTATTCTATTTTTCTTGATCTTCAGTATTTTATTAATATATATATATATATATATATATATATATATATATTTATACAGGCTGAAAGACAATAGCTTTCAAAGATCACAAACTAGTTCAGATACAGAAGAAAATGAAACTGTAAGATATATGACACTGCATACACCAAGAAACCTAGATCATGATTAAGTTACTATCCACATTTTATAAAAAAAAAAAAAAACACCACATAACGCCAACTTTCCATTGTATGTCCAGCCTGAAAACCCCCACAATATCATCACTAGATAATTTAAGACGCTAACTGAAAAGAACATATATTCACAGAAATTCCATTATTATATCTATACTATAATTGCGTTTGTAATGCGTCCGTCGCCATCGTCAGTTGCGTGCGCAGCCAAAAGAATGTTGGCTGCACATTAACAAACACCTAATGCATGCGCAATATGTACCACTCAACCCAACTTACGCATGCGCAATATGTACCTATCAACCTCCATCTCCCCTCTGCAATAACTAAATAAAATGTATTCCCCCGTAATCCTCCAACGCCCACTTCACAAAGTACATAATAAAGTTATTAACACCTAATGCATGTGCAATATGTACCTCTCAATCCACCTAATGCATGTGCAATATGTACCTCTCAACCACCATCCCCCCCACCGCAATAACGAAATAAAACGTATTAACCCCTAATCCGCCAACCACTACATCACAAAGTACATAATAAAGTTATTAACACCTAACGCATGTGCAATATGTACCTCTCAACCGTCATCCCCCCACTACATTAACTAAGTAAAGTGTATCAACCCCTAATCCGCCAACCCACACATCACAAAGAACATAATAAAGCTATTAACCCCTAATCGGCCATTCACCCACATCGCAATCTAACTTATAAAGTGATTAACCACTAATCCGCAATTCACCCACATTGCAATCTACCTAATAAACGGCTAGATTATGAGTTTTGCAATATGAGGGGTGCGGTATTAACTTGCACGTTATTGTCACTACTCACTTACCTATAGCACTGGTATTACAGGTTTTCATAAACCCAGCGTTAACAAGCAAGAAGTGAGCGTAGAGCAAAATTGTGCTCCATACCGCACTCCAATACCAGGGCTGCTTAAGTCAGCGGTGATCTGGTTTTACGTGCTCGTGCACGATTTCCCCATAGACATCAATGGGGAGAGCCGGCTGAAAAAAAGTCTAACACCTGCAATAAAGCAGCGTAAAGCTCCAAAACACAGCCCCATTGATTCCTATGGGGAAACAAAATTGATGTTTACACCTAACACCCTAACATGAACCCTGAGTCTAAACACCCCTAATCATACCCTTATTAACCCCTAATCTGCCGCCCCTGACATCGCTGACACCTACATTATACTTATTAACCCCTAATCTGCCGCTCTGGACATCGCTGCCGCTATAATAAACATATTAACCCCTAAACTGCCGCACCCCAGCATCACAAACACTAGTTAAATATTATTAACTCCTAATCTGCCACCCCCAACATCGCCGCCACTATACTAAAGTTATTAACCCCTAAACCTAAGTCTAACCATAACGCTAACACCCCCTAACTTAAATATAATTAAAATAAATCTAAATAAAAATTCCTATCATTACCTATAAAATAAACCCTAAGCTAGCTACAATATAACTAATAGTTACATTGTACCTATTTTAGGATTTATTTTTATTTTACAGGCAAGTTTGTATTTATTTTAACTAGGTAGAATAGTTACTAAATAGTTATTAACTATTTACTAACTATCTAGCTAAAATAAATACAAATTTACCTGTAAAATAAAACCTAACCTGAGTTACACTAACACCTAACCTTACACTACAATTAAATCAATTACCTAAATTAAATATAATTACCTAAATTACAAAAAAACCCACACTAAATTACACAAAATAAAAAAAGAAATGATCAGATATTTAAACTCATTACACCTAATCTAATAGCCCTATCAAAATAAAAAAAGCCCCCCCAAAATAAAAAAACCCTAGCCTACAATAAACTACCAATAGCCCTTAAAATGGCCTTTTGAGGGGCATTGCCTCAAATAAATCAACTCTTTTACCTGTAAAAAAAAATACAAACACCTCTCAACAGTAAAACCCACCACCCACACAACCTACCCCCCAAATAAAATCCTACTAAAAAAACCTAAGATCCCCATTGCCCTGAAAAGGGCATTTGGATAAGCCATGCCCTTAAAAGGGCATTTAGCTCTTTTTTTATTGCCCAAACCCTAATATAAAGCTAAAACCCACCCAATAAACCCTTAAAAATACCTAACACTAACCCCCAAAGATCCACCTACAATTCTGAAGACCGGACATCCATCCTCAACAAAGCTGAGAGAAGTCCTCAGCGAAGCGGCAAGAAGTTCTCAATGAAGCCGGGAGAAGTCTTCATCCAAGCCAGCAGAAGTGGTCCTCCAGACGGGCAGAAGTCTTCATCCAGACGGCATCTTCTATCTTCATCCATCCGGCACGGAGCGTGTCCATCTTCAAGACATCTGGTGGGGAGCATCATCTTTAAACAAAGTTTTCTTCACGAATGAATGTTTCTTTAATTGACGGCATCCAAGATGGTGTCTCTTGAATTCCGATTGGCTGATAATCAGCCAATCGGAATTAAGGTGAAAAAATCCTATTGGCGGATGCAATCAGCCAATAGGATTGAGCTTGATTCTACTGGCTGATTGGAACAGCCAATATAATGCAAGCTCAATCCTATTGACTGATTGGATCAGCCAATAGGATTGATGTTCAATCCTATTGGCTGATCGCATCAGCCAAAAGGATTTTTTCACCTTTAATTCCGATTGGCTGATAGAATTCTATCAGCCAATCAGAATTCAATGGACGCCGGATGTCTTGAAGATGGACCCGCTCCATGCCGGATGGATGAAGATAGAAGATGCCGTCTGGATGAAGACTTCTGCCCATCTGGAGGACCACTTCTGTCGGCTTGGATGAAGACTTCTCCCGGCTTCGTTGAGGACTTCTTGCCGCTTCACTGAGGACTTTTCCCGGCTTCGTTGAGGATGGATGTCCGGTCTTCAAAACTGTAAGTGGATCTTCGGGGGTTAGTGTTAGGTTTTTTTTAAGGATTTATTGGGTGGGTTTTAGTTTTAGATTAGGGTTTGGGCAATAGAAAAACAGCTAAATGCCCTTTTAAGGGCAATACCCATCCAAGTGCACTTTTCAGGGCAATGGGGAGCTCAGGTTTTTTTAGTTTGGTTTTTATTTGGGGGATTGGTTGTGTAGGTGTTGGGTTTTACTGTTGGGGGTGTTTGTATTTTTTTTATTTTGGGTGGCTTTTTTATTTTGATAGGGCTATTAGATTAGGTGTAATTAGTTTAAATATCTGATAATTTCTTTTTTTATTTTGTGTAATTTAGTGGGTTTTTTTTGTAATTTAGGTAATTGTATTTAATTTAGGTAATTTATTTAATTGTAGTGTAAAGTTAGGTGTTAGTGTAACTCAGGTTAGGTTCTATTTTACAGGTAAATTTGTATTTATTTTAGCTAGGTAGTTAGTAAATAGTTAATAACTTTTTGCTATTCTATCTAGTTAAAATAAATACAAACTTGCCTGTAACTTAAAAATAAACCCTAAGCTAGCTACAATGTAACTATTAGTTACATTGTAGCTAGCTTAGGGTTTATTTTACGGGTAAGTATTTAGTTTTAAATAGGAATTATTTTGGTAATGATAGGAATTTTTATTTAGATTTATTTTAATTATATTTAAGTTAGGGGGTGTTAGGGTTAGGGTTAGACTTAGGTTTAGGGGTTAATAACTTTAGTATAGTGGCGGCAACATTGGGGGTGGCAGATTAGGGCTTAATAAATGTAGGTAGGTGGCGGCGATGTTAGGGGTGGCAGATTAGGGGTTAATAATATTTAACTAGTGTTTGTGATGCAGGAGGGCGGCAGTTTTGGGGTTAATATGTTTATTCTAGTGGCGGAGATGTCCGGAGCAGCAGATTAGGGGTTAATATTTTTATTATAGTGTTTGCGATGTGGGAGGGTCTCGGTTTAGGGGTTAATAGGCAGTTTATGGGCGTTACATTAGTGTACTTTTTAGCACTTTAGTTATGAGTTTTATGTTACGGCGTTGTACCATAAAACTCTTAACTACTGACTTTTAAATGCATTAGGACCCTTGACAGAGTAAGGTGTACCGCTCACTTTTTGGCCTCCCAGAAAAAGTTTGTAATACCAGTGCTAAGTCCCATTGAAAAAAGACTTTACGCAAATTGCGTAAATTAATTTGCGGTACGGCCAAAAAAGTGTGCAGTGCCCATAAACCTGCAAGGCTCGTAATACCAGCGGGAGTGAAAAAGCAGCGTTATGAGCCTTAACGCTGCTTTTTTACATATACCGCAAAACTCGTAATCTAGCCAAAAGTGATTAACCCCTAATCTGCCATTCACCCACATCGCAATCTACCTGATAAAATGATTAACCCCTAATCCGTCATTCACCCACAATGCAAATAACCTAATTACACTATTAACCCCTAAACCGCCAAACCCCCCACAACACCAACTACCTAATTATACAAGACCAACTACCTAATTACACTATTAACCCCTAAACCGTCAACCCCCCACAACGCAAAGAATTCATTGAATCACCCCTAAATTAATCCCAATTACATAAAATAAAAAAGACTATTTTCTTAATAAATTAATTAAAAATTACCAAATAAGCAAATCCTAAAACAAAATTATCCAAAATATTTAAACCTAATCTAATACCCCTATAAAAATAAAAAAGCACTCCAAAATAAAAACACCCCCTAATCTAACATTAAACTACCTATAGCCCTTAAAATAGCCTTTTGTAGAGCATTGCCCTAAAGTAAACAGCTCTTTTACTGGGGGGGTTGTCAGTTTAGGGGTTAATAATTTAAATAGGTTATTTGCATTGTGGGTGAATAGCGGATTAGGGGTTAATCACTTTATTAGGCAGATTGGGATGTGGTGGGTTGGCGGTTTAGTGGTTTCTAACTTTATTATATAGATTGCGATTTGGGGTTAATACTTTTTTTAGTAGTTGCGATGTGGGGGGATGGCGGATTAGAGGTTAAAACATTTTATTATTAGTTGCGATGTGGGGGGATGGTGGATATAGTGGTTTTGACGTGTCTAGTTTATTTTTAGGAGGCGGGTTAGACTTTTATGGCGATACAACATTTTTATGTTTTTTTCTTATGCACCGGCAGTTCATAAACTGCCTTAAGTCACTGGCGACTCCAGAAATACATATTTCCGTACATTTCTGAACATCGCCAGTTTATCCAATTTCCGACAGTATACAATCTACTGGCACCGTTTATGTGATTCACCCGATGTGTGAGGTGAACTTACGGCGGCGCGGGTTACAGCAGTTGCTCTGAAACCTATGCCGCATATGTAATCTAGCCCATGAGCTGCATCCAGGTGGATTCTGAAAATGGCTGCGCGCCCAGCCAAACAAATTCACCTGAGCTGCATCCAGGTTTATTCCGAAAATGGCATGGTGGTGAGATCCCTCGCCCCCCCAAGAGGAACCTCAGTTTACAACAATAGACTGCCCTCCGGGCAGGCTTAACGCCTAGAATGCAATAAGAACCTTTTCCTATAAGTGACAAACATTGGAATATTAAATGTGTACAGTAAATATACATTAAAACACATAAAGACATATATATATATATATATATATATATGTATGTATGTAAGGGGCATTTAAGTATTTTGTAATATACACGTATTAGCAAAAATGCTTCTAATAAAAGCTATAGCAGTTTCAAATGTGTATTTAAGTATGAACCGTGCACCAACAGTCTAAGGTGTTTGTACCATCTGGTAATGACTCAATTTGTTAATTGCTGACATGATATAAGCCCTACTGGCGCTGTGAGCAGCTGCAGTATTTAAAATGCTGGTGCACTGATAATATCTAGCTCTGCTTCACATGCACATGTAGAGAAAAATGTTAACATTAAAATACTGATAATTTTTGCTAGAAGCATTTTTGCCAATACATGTACAGTATATTGCAAATATGTTTCTATTCAAAGATGTAATTCATCTATGTGCATTTAAATTTTGATCGGAAATAATGTGTAATAATATGTTTAACTGTGTATGTAGTATAAATATTTTAATGTTTTACACATAATAGAAAATGTATTTTTAAATAGAGATAGAGAGAGAAAGAAATATATATATTTTTATATATATATATATTTTTATATATATATATATATATATATATAGAGAGAGAGAGAGAGAGAGAGAGAGAGAGAGAGAGAGAGAGAGAGAGAGAGAGAGAGATATTATATTTTTTGCTTGAGTAAAAACAGAAAAACAGTGCTAGCATATTTAGCACAACTTCAGTTCTGAAGTAAACTGTAAGAGTAATAAAAAGTAGCACACAACACATGTGAAACGTGGTGCCTGAGCTTTCCCATTTGGCCAGATGCGGTGACTAACCTTTCCAGTTGTGATTTTATCTTAGCTGTGAGCTAGCTGGTGAGTGCTGGGTGTTTCTATGTGTTGTATTACTTTTTATTTGTAATCTCCCTTGTTTCTTGCACCCATTCCGGACTGGGGTTAACTGCCTGTGGCTCTGGTGACATCACAGCTTTTTTGGAGTGCTATTTAGCACCCAGGGCTGGATGTTACTGAGTCACAGGATGTGTACCTGATCCGGTCTTGGAGTGCAGTTCCCTTCCATGTTTTGTATTTTCTATGGGTGATTACAGCCACCTGTGCACCCCTTCTTTGTTCTCAGTTTGTTTGGCTTTGTGAGCTTGCATGATGGTGTGCCTGTGTTAGGGACTCAGGCGGTGGAAAGGACCTTGACGTGGTGCCTGAGCTTTCCCATTTGGCCAGATGCGGTGACTAACCTTTCCAGTTGTGATTTTATCTTAGCTGTGAGCTAGCTGGTGAGTGCTGGGTGTTTCTATGTGTTATATATATATATATATATATATATATAGAGAGAGAGAGAGAGAGAGAGAGATTATATTTTTTGCTCGAGTAAAAGCAGAAAAACAGTGCTAGCATATTTAGCACAACTTCAGTTCTGAAGTAAACTGTAAGAGTAATAAAAAGTAGCACACAACACAAGTATTACACACATATTAAAATAAAGTATTACACACATATTAAAATAAAGTATTACACACATATTAAAATAAAGTATTACACACATATTAAAATAAAGTATTACACACATATTAAAATAAAGTATTACACACATATACACACTTTTTAATACAAATATACAGTTTTAATATTGAAAAATATGTTTTGAAAGGGTTAAAAAGAAATATGGTATATGCAAGGTGATTGACTGCAAAGGGCTACATTATATATAGATTTATCTAAATATGTGTATTTATATTTTGCCCAAAGGCTTTAAGAGTTGCCACCATCTTGCCTGTTATTTTTTAGACTGATCGTCTGAAGACAGATATGTGTAGTCTTTCATGATAGGTTGTCGAGTTGTCACTCTACTTGTTTAAATGCTGATAGGTTAGAGAAAGGTTTGATGTAAAGTTGCTGTTATTAATGTATATTTAAAATATCACAAAATGCAATAATCTCCTATTGTGGTGTATATCTCTGCTTATTTTAACATATTGCATATCAGTAAGAATATCATCTACAAAGATAATAATATTAACGATGCATTCAAATTATATTACTGTGTTGAAGTGTAAAAACAATTCTGTGTCTTGCTTTTTTTTTAAAAATAAATAATGGGGTAAGCTTTTCAACAAGCGATACCAAGAGAACAAAACAAATGAGATAATAGAAGATAATTGAAAAGTTGTTTAAAACACATTCTATCTGAATCATGTAAAGGATTGGATGGGTGGATAGATAGATAGATAGATAGATAGATAGATAGATAGATAGATAGCTTATAGAGGATACATAGATGATAGAGTATAGATAGATACATAGAGGGATAGATGGATAGATATAGATAATAGATATATATAGATAGATAGATAGGTAGATAATTCCGAACAGCCCCTTATTCAGTATAAAACAACATAGGTTTATGCCCTCTTGTAATATACTTATCAGTATTAAAGGGACAGTCAACACCAGAATTGTTATTGTTTTAAAAGATAGATAATCCCTTAATTACCGATTCCCCAGTTTTGCATAACCAACACAGTTATAATAATACACATTTTACCTCTGTAATTACCTTGTACCAAAGCATCTGCAGACTGCCCCCTTATTTCAGTCCTTTTTATTGACTTGCATTTTAGCCAATCAGTGCTTACTCCTCTGTAAATTCACGTGCATGAGCTCAATGGTATCTATATGAAAAACATGAACTAATGCCCTCTAGTGGTCAAAATGCATTCAGCTTTGAGGCGGCCTTCAAGGTCTAAGAAATTAGCATATGAACCTCCTAGGTTTAGCTTTTGCTTAAGAATACCAAGAGAACAAAGCAAAAAAAAAAAAAAAGTAAATTAAAAAGCTGTTTAAAATTACATGCCTTATTTGATCATAAAAGTTTTTTTTTTACTTGACTGTCCCTTTAATTGTAAATGTCTGCAGTGATTCACTTTTTTTAAGTTAGACCAAAAGAA